>NC_022030.1:31300669-31302508 GCF_000317375.1 Microtus ochrogaster
GTATTTCTAAGTATGCACATGATTATCCTTCTATTCATCTATCATATTATTATGTATTTGATATGCTGAATCATTTTTAAAAGACTATAATAATCAATAAATGCATGCATTTTGATACTAACGAGAGTTATATTAACGAGAAAGCTATATTGTGATATTCAGCAGATTTTTTAATTTTTATTAATTATTTTTAAAATGACCTGTTCTCATTTTACATACCTATCCCAGTTCTCACTCCCTCCCTTACTCCAACTCTTCCCATTTTCCCCTATCCTACTCCCTCTTCACTCCTCAGAGGGACTAAGGTTACCTATGGGGAGTCAACAAAGTCTGACACATCACTTTGAGGCAAGACCAAGGCCCCCTCCCCCTATGTTTAGGCCGAGCAAGGTATCCCTCCAAAAAGAATGGGCTCCAAAAAGCTAGTCAAGCACTGCGGTCCCACAGACTGGCCAAGCCACACAACTGCCCCCCCACACACACATTCAGTGGGCCTAATTTGGTCCTACATAGGTTTCCCTGCTATCAGTCCATAGTCGGTGAGCTCTCACCAGCTCAGGTCAGCTGTTTCTGTGGGTGTCCCCACCATGGTCTTGACCTCTTTGCTCATATTATTGCTCCTTCCTTTCATTGACTGGTCTCCAGAAGCTCAGCCCAGTTCGTAGCTGTGGATCTCTGCATCTGCTTCCTTCAGTGGCTGGATGAAGGTTCTCTGACGGCAATTAAGATAGTCATCAACCTGATTATAGGAGAACACCAGTTCAGGCACCCTCTCCACTATTGCTTAGGATCTTACCTGGGGTCATCCTAGTGGATTCCTGGAAATTCCCTGGTACCAGGTTTCACACTATAATGGTGCATAATGGCCCCCACAATCTAGATATCTCTTTTTCTGCCTTCCCTTTCTCTCCTTCCCCCAGTTTGACCATCCGATACCCTCATGTTCTCCTCATCGCTCCACTTCTCTCCTCCCCCGACTGCCTGCTACCAATTTTCTCAGGGGATTTTGTCTGTTTCCCCTTCCCGGGGGATTCTATGTATATTTCCCTTAGGGTTCTCCTTGTTACCTAGTTTCTCTGGGGTCATGGACTATAGGCTCCTTATCCTTTGCCTTACTTCTAATATCCACTTATAAGTGAGGACATACCATGTTTGTCTTTCTGGGCCTGGGTCACCTCACTCAGGATAGTTTTCTCTAGTTCCATCCATTTGCATGCAAATTTTAAGATGCCATTGCATCTGACCACAGAGTAGTACTCCATTGTGCAAATGTACCACATTTTCTTTATCCATTCTTCGGTTGAGGAGCATCTAAGCTGTTTCCAGACTTTTTAAAATAGAGGACAGTATCAGTTTCCTATTTGTATTGTATGAAATGGCCACAAACCTATTCAGCTTACAGCTATGGAAGTCAGAAATGCACAATAGTCTTCCTGGCTGCATATAGTGCTGCCAGTCCTGTGTTCCTGCTGCAGGCTTTAGAGGGGCTTCTGTGAGCCTTTTATTGTTTCTGATAGATGCCATCATTCCTTGGAGCTTGGCCTCTGCCTACGTTCTCCAAGTCCATTACTCCAACCTTTCCTTCCATCTAAATCTCTATTTCTGATTCCTTTTCCTCTCTGTTACAAGGTCCTGCGGGCTCAGACTGGGCTGACAAAGGTATGTAATCTAGAATAATCATGTTGCTTTAGAATGTGTAGTTTAGTGAGACCTTCAAATGTTCCTTTGATATGTAATGTAATACAGTCATGGCCGGGCGGTGGTGGCGCACGCCTTTAATCCCAGCACTTGGGAGGCAGAGGCAGGCGGATCTCTGTGAGTTCGAGACCAGCCTGGTCT
>NC_022030.1:31303703-31305439 GCF_000317375.1 Microtus ochrogaster
GTTTCTACTGCATGTACTGGTTTTTTGGGACACTAGTCTATTTAGAGTTTAGAGAGAGAGAGAGAGAGAGAGAGAGAGAGAGAGAGAGAGAGAGAAAGAGAGAGAGAGAGAGACATTGCAATTCAGGCATGCTAAGAAGAAACACGTATCTTTTATTTTTTCCCCTTGAGGCAGGGTTTCCCTATATAACCTTGACTGGTCTGGAATTCATTAGGTAGAGTAGGCTGACCTTGAACTCAGAGATTCATCTGCCTTTGCTTTCCCATTGCTGGAATTAAAGTCGTAGGCCACCATGCCCAGCTACAAAATAAGCCATAAGCAGGCGAAACCTTGCCATTGTGCTCCCGCAGACTGCCTAGCACAGAGAGGGCTCCCACAGCGTTATGGGTCTTGAAACATTCCCATCTGCAAAGCTTCTAATGTGTTCTCTCCAAGTTCAGATTCTGCATTACTAGTCTCCCAAGCAGTGCTGTTGTAAGGTGGGGACTTCTTTAGTGTTTAGTTCCAGAGGTCAAGCTCTCAGAAATTGACTACTATGCCTTTAAAAGGTGTCTGGGCACACTAGTAAATGCTATCCTGAGCTAAATTTTCATGATTACAGTTGGCCTCACAATCTTATATGGTGCCAGTTTCAGGATCCTTGTGAATACCTAATCTGGGCACTTGCAAACCCTTTATAAAATGGCATATTAGTTGCATACCCTATGGAAATTTTTCGTCATGTTTAAAATCATCTCTGTATTATTTACAATACCTAATGCAATGCAAATGCTGCATAATTAGTTGTCAACCTTATTTAGGCAATAACACCATGCAAAAACATCAATACATGTTTGGTTCAGGTGTCATTTTTTTTCCAGAATACTTTTGATACTATGGATATGGAAGGACTGACTGCTGTATCTTTCCTTAGTTAATGTACTAGCAAACTCAATAAACATTCCTAAATTTATCAAAAGAAAAAAAAAAGGTGTCTGGGAAGAAGGTTCTTGCCTTTTCCTTTTTTCCATAGCAGAATACTGGACTCAGTGTCTCCAGTGTTCTGCCTTCTGCCGTGAGAAGATGAATCAGCAAAGGTCACATTGAGTTCTGGAGGCTGATTCTTGGACTTCCCAGCCTCCAGAATCAAAATAAATACTTTCAGTTCTCTATACATCAACCTGTCTGCATCAAAAGCACAGAGGGACTAAGATAGTCTTCAACTCCGGTAGGGGAACTTGGTTCTAAAATTATACCACCCAGTGAAATATCTCAAATCAAGTAGCACTTGTGAAGATTGAGCGGTTCCCGCCAGTCCAGTACTCCAGATGCTAAAAGTCATGACACTGGTTCTGCTGAGATCATGTGCTCTACAGATGGTCCCATAACTTTGTTTTTCCAAGTCCTGAAATGACGGTGTGTTGCTCTCCAACTTGCATTGGGTACCTGAAGGGCACCAAAGTAATTAAGTCGACTTTATTTAACTGGTGCTTCTAGATCTCTGGCTGACAGTTTCCTCATAGGCAGGAGGGATAGGAGTGGAATAGCAATACAGTTTTCTTTAAATAAAAAAAGCAAACAGGCTGCCTCTTGACCGTCTTTATGTGCGGTTCACCTGTCATCCGCAGCTACCCTTTCAGCACACAGCACAAGTCCTTGTGTTTTCAGTATTCTCTCCATCTCTCTCCTTCCTTAGACACATCTAACATTAATAAAGAGATGAAACGCATTTCTCCCAATAGTGGGTTTTTCTTTTT
>NC_022030.1:31305704-31310435 GCF_000317375.1 Microtus ochrogaster
TTTTCAGCTTTTCAGTATTTGTTTAGAAAGGACAAGGGCTACAGACCACCAAAGAGGAACTCTGGAGGATTGCCCTGTGGCCACCCTCCTAGTGATATCTCACAGTTTGATCTATGAAATTATGTTCTATAGCATCCATGTAAGCTCTGATACAATGATGATACTTATTAATTCTAGGAAAACACGGGAAAAAGAGAATATATTCAGCATTTAGAACACTATACCATTGAAGATGCCCCAGCATTTGAGATCATGTTTCTGAGAACAATAGTAGTAGAGACACCCCTAAAGACATGGTTTCCTGACTATTGAAGTAAGTAGCATGGCTATGTCTGTCTCAGGAACAAGGACTTCTCCAGGTCAAGAAATAGAACATTTTCTACCCTGACCAAGAGGAAAGCAAATGTTGGACTGGCTAAGCTCTTGAGAGTTGTGCAGTTATAATAATCTACACTCAGATCCTTATTTTTACATATTTACCTCAGTTACTTACCATATAACATCTGGTACTATTGATCAGGTCTTTCAGACTTGGGGCAAATTCTTGTTACAGGCTAATCTGATATAGAATTTGGCTGTGCGTAGCTAAATTGAGTTTAGCCCCGAGTTAAAGCCAGTGCCTACAATTAGTTCAAGCCTGAAAACATTCTGGGATTTAATTATTTCACATCAGCTAAAGAGAAAGAACTTCTGTATAAACCTTGATTGCTGAGAGTCATGAGAGACAAAGGTCATGCTCTTGTTGTTTCAGAATAACAGCTATAAAAATAATTTCTTTTCCTTGGAATAGATTTGTATGAGACCAAAAAGAATTACTTGACTTACAGAAGTTGAAAATTCCAAGAATTAATATTCTTCCGGTTGCTAAATGTTTTCTATAAATATATGATAGATAGATATGTATATATAATATATATCAAGAAGTTCTTAGGTTTTAAACATTAAATATGTGTGCTGGGGAAATCATTCTTGTATTCAACCAATGTACTGTGAGCCCTTCTGTTTCCTGTCATGATAGTAGAAGCCTCTAGGGACCACTTCTCATACTGGAAGCGCATGGTAACAACCAATGAGAACATTGTGTATTAAAAAAATATAGCATACACGCTGGAGTTGGCCTGCTTCAGGGAGTGTCACTACCTTATTGACTTTGAGTCACAGCTCCCAGACACATCCAGTTTATGCACTGCCCTGCAGTCAATTGAGGCCAAGTATTTGGCACTTCTAAACTCCCCAGACATAATGTTAACCCTTCCTCCTGCATTCCCAGTCAAGACAGCGCATTAGAAAATGCCTAAGGGGTTGGGACAAATTACCGGCTCTACTGTAATTCATTTTAAAAATCATTTGACATTTTGTTTTAATGAATATCTGATATCTGGTGGAGACAAATATTTCAGAATATTATGGCTGAGAACAGCCCTGCAGCTTCACTCTCTGATTTGATCATGAGAAAGGTCAGGAAGGAGACTAACAAGTTATGTTTAATTTTTCCTTCAAATTCATTTTAGCAGCCGACACAGTTATTCAAAACTCATAAAGGGGTCACATGACTTACACTCAGAAGTCTCATTTCAGAAGCTCTTCTGATCAACCCTTTTCCCGTCTTGCCTCTTTGGGTTGCCATTTCTTTTCACTTTCTCATGTGTATTTATACACAAGCAAAAATATGAGCATACATATTCATTTCTATCTATCCTTTTAAAACCGGGAATATGATGTCAATTGTTCTCCATGACATAGCTTTATGTTTATATGACATGTGCCACCAAGCTCCATTTTACTACAAAACCAGAAAGTGTCATAAACGGTAGGTTTTTTTTTTTAATAAAATTTGAGCTTGGAAAAGAAAGTAATTCTAGATGTGAAACCTGTCTTGGACTTAGGACAAACTTTGAGAAATGGGATTTCTGGCTCAATGTGTCACACCAACTCCAGTGTCGTCTGTGTGACATGACATATGTCATTATGCTAGACGGGAGCTACGTGTCCCATGGAACTAGGCTTCCTGGAGGTCAATGGCAGACAGTCCGGTATTAGCCACCGCTGAGGCATAGACAGGTTTCTTGAGTATATGAGCTTTGCACAATCTCTTTTATAATAATGATATTCTATGTATATACAAGACAAGGATCATTCTCTTCAGGAACAGCTCTGGGATAAGGAAGCACAGTATGGGAATGTATAAGACTACAGCAGAACCTTTGTCCTACACAGGGTGTATGATGAGCAAGAGAATAGATGGGTTAATGTTGATGGACAAAGACTGTTATACTTTGAACTTTATGGATAGGCTTGCTAGATCTCAACCCCCATGATGTCTGCTGCATAAGAAGGTACTAAAAAGTATAGTTCAACAGGTGCAGAGAACTGATTAGGTATATTTGGTCACTAGATGAAATAAAGGGTTAGAAAGAGGAAGGCCCATGATAGCGATAATGAGACAGAAACTTTCTATTCATAAGATGAAATCCCTTGTCTGAGGTTTACGTTCCCAAGGACAAGATTTCTTCTTCTAAGGATGTTTTATGTCTAACACCTGTTCCTGATAATATACTTTTCTTAAATATCGCTGATGTGACTAAAAGAAGCTTTCATACTGTGCCAACCAATGATACATGACCTTCTGATTTGTTCTTTGTTTGAATACTATATAATGAAAACATGAATTCAGTAAAATCGCAGCAGATTCCAACCACTCTCTTGTGTGTTGTGTCTGTCTGTCATTCGCCAAACTTGTGCCTTCCTGTTACCAGGACCCTGCTTCTCCCACGGTCTGAGTGGCTCCCCTGAGCCGGTCCGTGGCATCAATGGATAAAATTTCATAATTATTTTTAGTATTGTCAAATTTTCTCACATAGGGATATAGGAATATTATAGATGCTCAAAAACTAAATACTGTCATCTGGGGCCAATCTGAAGTGTAAAATCCTTTATACTCACATCTGCATTTCTTCTGTGATTAATTGTGCTGTGTCTTGTTTCTTTGACAGCCGGTCATGTTTGCTTTCTTTTGAATGGTCTCCACAACCTTTGCCTTTCATTAATTTTTTAATCATATCTTTAGAGTTCAAGGAACCCTCTACAGACTGGGAGATTAGCTGTGTGTAATAAGAAGAGCAAATATTCTTTCTTCGTGTGTTTGTTTGCCCAGTTAATTTGTCTAAGGTAGAACTTACATTTAATTCTGAGGCTCTTGGTGTGGGCTCCAGCTTTTTCTATTTCCACTGCCTTTGCTCTAAAGTGTTGCCTGCCGCACCAGAAGCCTCCCGTTTCTACAGATTTTTAGTATTGATCTTTACTGAGCTCTACATTTTTCTCTGCTCCCCTCTCCCTTCAACCCTTCCCCAAGGTCCCTATGCTCCCAATTTACTCAGGAGATCTTGTCTTTTTCTACTTTCTACTTCCCATGTAGATTAGATTTATGCAAGTCTCTCTTGGTATCCTCATTTTTGTCTAAGTTCTCTGGGACTGTGGTTTGTAGGCTGGTTTTCTTTGCTTTTTGTTTAAAAACCAATTATGAGTGAGTACATGTGATAATTATCTTTCTGTGTCTGGGTTACATCACTCAAAATGATGCTTTCTAGCTCCATCCATTTTCCTGCAAAATTCAAGATGCCGTTATTTTTTTCTGCTGTGTAGTACTCCATTGTGTAAATGTACCATACTTTCCTTATCCATTCTTCAGTTGAGGGTCATGTTGGTTGTTTCCAGGTTCTGGCTATGACAAACAATGCTGCTATGAGCATAGTTGAACACATGTCCTTGTGGTACGGTTGAGCATCCTTTGGATATATACCCCAAAGTGGTATTGCTGGGTCTTGAGGAAGGTTGTTTCCTAATTTTCTGAGAAATCACCACACTAACTTAATGCAAAGTGGCTGTACCAGCTTGCATTTCATATTAGTCACAGGAATAACCCATTTCTACAGATATTAAAAATCACTGGGTTCCTTTCCTTTAGCATAAACCCATTCATGTACCCCCATGTTACACATATTGTAACCCTGTTTTCTTACATTACCCTTGTTTCTATGAGGTTTCCCTCATAGGCAGATTTTGAAGGAAGAATGGATATTCCACATCTCCAGTTTTTCCTTTCATAGTCCCGCCCTCTCACGCACCCAGTTCTGTAAGTTTGCTGATTGCTCCCTGATGCTCAAATCCTGAATACCTGCCATTTCATACTACTTAACGTGTCCTGTAGAATTTGACACTTCAATCAATCTCAATGACTGTTTCTTGAAATCATTGTCTGCGTGGATGTTTTTGTTTCATTTTCCCTTTGCTGTTCTGTCTATATTATCCCGTGTGTTATTCTCTTTGTCTTTATGATATTTGTTCAGGACTTGATTGCCTGTGAGTCAGGGACTACCAAATCTATGTCTACTGCCCAGATTGTTGACTTTCAAGATTAAATTGTCCATATCCGTTGTGTGTGACATTATCCTTCGGGAGATGTGAGCAGATGCCTACTTAACCCCAATAGGGAACTCATAACAGAACCAAAGAAGGGACAGTACCAAAGTCCAACTTGGTGAATCATTGTGTTTTATTGTGGTTAGTTATGGCAATATTGGTTCTGAGCTACTTACAAAAGCAGAAATGACTCAGAGACAACTGCATCATCAATAACCCACCCCAGCAAGTGTGACAGCTCAAAATAAGCTGGGAATGTAGAACACATTCTCCCAACAGGCTGAAAAGAGTCCTTTATAGCCAACGCTGCTG
>NC_022030.1:31310654-31341352 GCF_000317375.1 Microtus ochrogaster
GTATACTTGAGGAGAGTGGGCCCAAGTGTATCTGGTCTGTTTCAGGGACTTCCACATTATGGTCCTGGTGAGAAAGTTATAGACAATGCATATTATGGTCAGATTAAGTCCTTTTCTTTTATTGGCAACAGTAGGCTTTTACCACAAAGAACTCATGATACTGAAGTTCAGGGGTATAGGGTTTTTAAAGGCAAATCCCACAAAACTCACAGTGACATTATTATCAAATATTTATCAGGAGAATCTGGCAATATTTTTTTGATTATACATCCAGCAGATATTTTGGTTATGCATCTGGAAAGTGTGTATGACTTTTCAAGGGTTTAGGGCCTGAAAAAAACCTGGGCAGACACAAAATGGAGGTAAGGCAAGGTCAGGACAACATGGCGTCATCTCCACTGCTTTATCCTGAGGCCTTTGAGTCAATTACTTCCGGTATATAAAGAGCTTTCCTGCAGAATAGTTCTTCCTTCAAGAAATTTCAGAAAACGTTTCCCCCACACTTTCTAACCCTGTACTACTTTACCACAAGCAGTCTGCTTCTCAAGAAACAAATGACCTGTGTTGACTCCAGGCAGTCTTTGTTGTTTTTAGCTGAACTTTATTTACTGAATCAATTAGAGATTGCTCTGCCTGAGACACACCCTAAAAATGGATCCCAGCCCTCAGTTGACAGGAATTTAAGAGCTTTGTTACTCTTTCAGACACCCTTATTTACTCTAGTTGGCCTTTAATGGACTACAGCTGGGGGTGATGATCTTAATTTTTCTGTAGATGAGTCTAACGTAAAGCCAGAGTTAAAAGCAGGGGTTCTCAACCTTTCTAATGCTGAAACCCTTTAAATACAGTTCCTCATGCTGGGGTGACCTTCCCAACCATAAAATCATTTCATTGCTACTTCATAGTTGTAATTTTGTCACTGTTACAAATTATAATATAAATATCAGATATGGAGGATTTCTGATATTCAACCACTAAAGGAGTTGAGACCCACAGATTGAGAACCACTGCTTTAGAAAAAGCCATACTTTTACAAACTTCCCTCCAAGATGAAGGTTTCATCTTAGAAGAAAATGTTACACTGTGACCTCCAAGTCTCATGACAAATGAGCTATCAGCATCACTCACACCTACTCTCGAAGTTAAAATTCTCATTCTTATGTTCCTTCTATTTCCTGTGGATGAATGACAGGGTCATCCAACTGTTTACTCAAGCCAGACACCCAGGAGTAATTCCAACTGTCCTATTTTTTTTTTTTTAGTTGCCACTAAGACATATCCTCTGCCATTATTGTCACTGTTTTACTGCTGAAACATTTCCTCTGTGATTAACAGTACAAATCTCTCCAGGTGCAATAAAATAGTATCCTGATTAGTCTACTGCCTCCATTAGAGCTAGTCCCATCACCTTCATGACAGTGGCCGAATGGTGTGCAACCACCTAATTCTGCATACATTTCCTCGAAACCCCCTCCCTTTTGACATTTGCTTGTGAGGCTCTGGGTACTCTGGACTTCTCTCATTCTGTACTGGGCAGTAGCGAAGCGGGACTTGGATCAATGACTTTTAAATTGACCATATCCTACTTTAATTACTGCTTTTCTTATTGACTTAGTCACCTTGGGGAAGTTAGTATTCCTAAGATTTTTTTTTCCCCAATCTTCAAAATGAAAATAAAAATAGGTTTATTCTTCTAGAGTTAGAGTATGGAAAAAATAGTCATCTTTACAAAGCAAATATCAAACTCATGTCAATCATAAAGTGGGTCTCATGGAGGATGTTTTCATCCAGCATTGCAAATTGCCAGACAATGCATGGGATGGGCACATGCACTCATTTTCCTGTCTGGAGCACTGTTCTCTTGTCTCACCAACACCACGTCTCTCTACCCAGTCACGTCTGTTTCTTTGTTTATCAGTTTATTGGGTGCCTTTGCATCTTCATTTACTAATTTATAAAACAAGACCGGTAGTGGAATACCTCATTTGTTATGATGGAATGAATGAGGACATTGAGAGGATTTCTCATCATTAGAAGCCTCCTCGTACTTCTCCATATCCTCCACATTATTAATGTTTTAACTTTACGACAAGAACATTTGCTTCAAGCTTTTTATTTGTTGGGTCCTTGGGGAGGGGGAAGGAGGTGTCACACAAAGATGGGGACAGACTACCAAGTCTAATAAACCAGAAGCAAACTTTATTCCACAAATTAAAATTAAAATAAAAAAAAAACACCACGGGGCACAAAAAGCTTATGAGGTAGCTGAGACCATAACCAGAGATGGGTTTGTAAGGTTGTGGCAAAGGATGGTTTCTGAAGCCACCTTGTTACAGTAAGGGGCACCAAACATTAGGTCTGATCAAAGAAATTTTTATACTCTTGAGGTAAAACTCAGATACAGTTTGCCTTAAATTACAATCTTCATTAAAGAGTTTTTCAGTTAAACTTGTGTTTGTACTCAATCTATTGTCTTCTCTGGTATTTCCAGGTGGTGTTTACTGAAGCTCTGCGCTCTCCCCTTTGATCCTACCTGTTTCACATAGCAGGGATATTGCATAACTCAGAGGTCATGTATATCCACCTCCTAGAAGTTAACTCAGCTCATATCCATCATTAATCACGGATGACCTGGGGTGTTATCTTAGGGCTAATTCTCAGTTTGCAGAGAGATGCTTCAGCCTTGTAAATAGAGCTATAGGTTGTAAAGAGAGTAACCCCACTGTTAATAGTTAATCCTTGAGCTGCTGAGAAAACTGCTGACAGTCTGCTCTCACTCTCCTCGGCTTACAATTTTATATTACTTTATTTCTTTATTTCTACATTTTTATTTCTGGAATCTACATTTTTATATTCTTATTCTTGGAATCTTCACCTTCATGGACAGGTCGTTTCTAGCAAGGTCTCCATTGCTTTGATAAAAGACAGCTTATAAAGGAACTACGGTTCTGCAGGGACGAAGAGTCTTGTCCTACAAGAGAGACATTCAGAAGATAGGAGAACATTGCTAAGGATACTGGGAAACCTAGCATAGAGTAGGTGCTCAATAAACATCTGTGGAAGGAATACTGACAAACTCTTGATTAATATCACACCAGTGTGTATATCAAAAGAATGGAACACATGGAAGGTACATACATTGATTTGAAAACTCCGCATAATTTCTGTGACTTTAAGGTGTGCTAGTACTTATATTTATTATTTTGGTTAATACTAGTGTTCAAGGGAGGTGTGTTAGAGGCAAATCAAGATTTTTTTCTTCTACTTTTTTAGAATTAAAAAAAAAGATCTCTCTATTGTCATTAGACTTTTAGTTTGTGATAAATACTTCCAAGTTAAACAATTAGGTGTTTTCTTCTATCAGCTCCCGGGGGATTTATCTAGGGCTGGAATTAGTTTTCAGGAACCATTAATTCTGTAATTTGATGGAGCAAGGCAATTTGTTTTATCCTGAGAGAAGGGAATGTCTTTTCTCCCTGACCACGTCCTTTCTGTCTGTTTACTTCTCGTATCACCAGATGAAGAAATTAGAAGTCACTGCACGGAAAAGTCTCTCAAGATACTATACGAGTATGTCTAGAAACGGGGTGGGAGAGGACAAAAAAGAGGTATAAATATAACTGCATTAAAGCCATCCTTGTTTCTTTTAAAATTCTATGGTTTGTTTCATATCTGTGAAATAGCCTATGCAGAAAAATAAGGATTTCTGGCCATATAATATATTATTTTACATATTTTATATTTCCTGACCCCAAGAAGTGCAGGCTATCCTCTGATATTTTATCTTTGGAATATCAACCATTCGATATTTTCAAGCTGAAAGTCTCACGGTTGAGTCACAAGAAAGTCACATCTTTATAAAGCCTAATGGAAGTCTATTATTCCAGTGACCTAGAGGGACACTCAGAGAATTAATGTACTGTGGTGTGTGTGTTATATACTAGGCTTGACCAATATAAACATGATGAGGACTTACTCAGCTAGCTGCAGAGTTTAATAGAGTTAGCCATGCTGATGATCATTTTGGCAAACTTTTGTTACTGTTGTTGAAATATGTGTTTAACTTTTTGTTAAATGGAATATATATAAATATTTTATGCTCGCTGGTATCCAGTTTTAAGGTTGCTCTTTTTGTGTAACAAATTATTTTATCTCTTTTTTACTGTATCTTCAGTTCTAATCTGAACAAAGTGATCTGTCTCTTCCCTAATTTCTCATTAAATATCCTGTGCCCAAACAAAATCAAATGTGATGCTTGGTGCTGCAGTGTGCGTAATGATGAATTCAAGTTAAGAAACAAATTTGAACCTTGGTTTGACATTTTAAGGCAGTAGGCTACTTTATAAGACTTAACAGGAAGAATAATACAGTGTTTGAAGTCAAGATAGTAATAGTCCATGAAAATATGAAAATAAATCTCTTTACTGTTTACTGTTTAAGTAAACCTTCACAAATGGTACTCACACTGACTAGAAAATATTCAAAATTAAAATGAAATGTCAGCTTTTACAGCTCTATCAGAGGACCAGAGTTTGGATGCCAGTATTCACATTGGCGATCTCACAAAGGACCATAGCCCCAGTACCACAAGATCTTATGTAATCCTCTGCTAAACTGAAATGAGATTTTAAAAATATTTATTTTATTTTAATTTATGTGTCTCTGTGTGTGCGTGGATGCCCCCAAGACCAGAAGCTTTGAATACTCCCAAATTTGGAGTTACAGGCTATTGTGAATTTCTTGGCATTTTTTTTAACCAAACTTAGATCTTCTACATGAGAAATAGGCACTCTTAATTGCTGAGCCACCTTACTACTTTCAATTATTTTCCTTATGTCCACAGTGTAAAAAGAAAAAAAAAGAGGAATAATCTATATAACTTTTACCACAATTCCAAAATGGTGAAGTTAAAAAGCAAAGGCCTGCATTTTAGAAACCAGTCAGAAGAATGGCAACAGTAATTTGGTATTAACATACTGAAAATGGCAATAAAATACTGATAACCCCTATTCATACATTAGAAGTTAATGATATGAGAATATTCACATAAGGAGATTTTAATGCTCCACTCCTTGTACAAAAACAGGCTTGAAGAGCTGGTGCCTTCCTGTAAGTAGCTGCAATTGGAGGACGAAGAAGGAGGATTGTGAATGCTAGGCCAACCTTGGAATACATGGTGAGTTCATGGTCAGGGTTAAATAATCAGACTGTGTTTTTAAACAAATAGGCTTGAGGAGAACAATGGTATTTCCCTGACACGGTGGGACCACAGCATAAGTTGCCATTCTAGAAGCAGAAGATGAGCTTTTACCTGATACTAAACCTGCTGGTGCTTTGATCTCGGCCTTTTCAGCCTCTGGAACTGTGAAAAATAAATGCTTATGATTTCTGTGTTATTCAGTCTCTAGTAGTAGAGGAAAAATTAGTAGGATCCTTGTATGTAAGGTAAACAGTAGATGAAGTAGCTGCTTTCTCTGTAACTAGGGTTAATCTCAGAATAGGTAGTTGTTTTCAGGAGGTACTTAGAGCATGAAGAAATCACTGGAGAAAACAGTAACTGTTCTCTGTTATCTTTGGAGTTGTCTTACTGAATGAGTTTTACAGCTTTTACATGACTTTGGTCACACGATGGTCCTGGCACACCTTGAGTGTATTGCATTATTGGGTACAGCAAACAGTGCACAGCAATGACTAAAGTTGCAGGGGTGTGATGTTTGCTATCAGAAAACATATAAATGAAATCAGGAGCTTTGATAGAAGGAGTTAGTTTTACCAAAAAGTTTTGTGTGTGTGTGTGTGTGTGTGTGTGTGTGTGTCTGTAACAATCAATAAATATGCCTTCACATGGTTATTCATGGTTCAGGTCTTCAGAAAACTGTTCCTCCCTGCTTTCAGAAAGCCTGAATTACATTCTGGAGTGACCCTCTTTGATTGTCTCGTGAAACACAGAATACCTGATATTAATACTTTGCTTTAGCTGCCTAACTCACTAAGAACACTGTCAAGTCTTTAAATCTTTCTTTCCTTCCTTTCTCTCTGTCTCTCTTTCCCTTCCTTTCCCCCACGAAGGACTTGCTGTGTAGCCTAGCCTGGATCTATGGAAACCAGGTTGACCTCAAATAAATCAGCAGTTATACCCCTTAGTTACAAGAGTATGGCACCATTCCTGGCTCTTGAAAGGCATGTGTGTGTATGTGTATGTATGGGTAAATATGTGTGGGTGTGAAGACGAGGTTCACGTGTGTGGGGGGATGCATGCGTGTGTATGTGTGTGCATGTGTAGGGGTAAATATTTATGGGTGTGAAGACGAGGTTCCTGTGTGTGTTTGTGTGCCTGTGTGTGTATGTGTGTGTGTGCATGTGTGTGTGTGAGTATATTTATGTGTATGGGGGGTAAATATGTATGGGTGTGAAAATGAGGTTCAGGAGACTGTTTCTGGTATTATTCTTTAGGTGGAAACCTTTCCTTTGAGATAGGATCTCTGATCATTTGGAACTCAGTCCAGTAGTAACCTATATAGTAGCTGGTTTCATCCTGGGATACATCTGTTTCCAATGCCCCATCTCACCACCATAGGAATAATTAGTGTCTGTCTCTGTACCTGGCTTTTTATGTCCAGACATCTGAACACAGGTTCTCACCCTTCCAGGGCAAACCCTTTAATAGCTGAGACATCTCCCCAGCTCTTCTGGTTTCTGGAAGGATGTTTACAATTCAGTTTGTGACCAAAAAGTGACTATGCCATATTTGATAAATGAAACATTTAACTAGTTGTTTCTGCATGTAAAAATTTATTTATTGTAGTTAACTCATGAAAGCATAGAGTACCCTTAGAAGTCACTAGGCTTGGTGCTGCTATGAGTGTAAGTCGGAAGTTCTCAGCTTCAGACTTCCTGGAATTTGCGACCAGATTATTCTTTGCTGTAGAGGACACATCAAGAAGTGATTGACAGCATGTTTAATCCTTGCTGACTCAGTGTTAGTAACACTGACCCAATAATGATGATCAAAACTGCCTCTAGTCATTACAAAACATTCTTTGATCACCCTTAGTAAAGAACCACTGTCTAACTGGTATGCTTGACTGTAATCTTTATTTGAATGGCTCCTTTACCAATTCTATTGGTGACCTTTCCAAAAGCTAAGTACATTCATTTGTATGAGATAGTTCAGATTCTACATTTTCATGGGATTATGAACTCTCATTAGAGTTATAAAAAAATGAACTTCCCTAATGAAAATAGTATGTGACAACGTGGGGCAGAATAAGAGGGTATTTTAGCATGTTGATTCAAGATATAGGACTATAATCAAGAGTTTAGCTCAGTTACTCATACAGAGAAAATACTGATACAATCCACTGGCTTTTGAAGTTTCATTTTTTAATGTTAATTGCTTGTGGAGCTCTAGACATTCCCTTTATTCCTGAAGTCTTGTGTGTCTACAAACATACATTTAGCAATCATTGGGAACAGCAATTATCAATCATTGTCTCATGTCCTTTGGACTAAGTAATGATGCTCTTTCATTATGACAAGGTGACTCACCTAATGAAATTGCTTTTCCTCTTCCTAGTATCAATTAGAAAATGGTGGGATTCATTAAGAAACTAATCAGTGGAGTTTGTCTTGTGGAGCCACAAAAGGGTCTTTGCTATTGTTTCTTAATTCATTGGAATTAAACATGGAGAGTTTAACTTGATGAGGATATTTTCTCATTCCCAGACCTCTCAAGATGGGCTTAGAATAATTACCAATAACACCAAGTGGGGTGTGGTGAAGCATGTCTGTGCTATCGGTCAGCACTTGGAATGCTGAGGCAGGAGGATTGAGAGTTAAGAGGCCAGGCTATATTATGTAGTGAGAAAGAGAGAGAGAGAGAGAGAGAGAGAGAAAGAGACAGAGAGACAGAGACAGAGAGACAGAGACAGAGAGACAGAGACAGAGAGACAGAGACAGAGAGACAGAGACAGAGACAGAGAGACAGAGAGACTCTGGAGAATTTAAAAATGCAGTTGTGCTTAACAACAAAAAATATGTATTACCGTGGACAGGAACTGCACGTACAATTTTTCAGTAAATCATGTTTTATTGAGGCATGCTAGATGTACTTAGATTAAAAATACTATTTTAGGTATTTTCTTAGATGCATTAGTGCCCTCGTATCTCAAATGCTAAAATTCATGTTTATGTATGTGCATGTATATTTCTCTTCCCTTCAAATTTCTTTTTCTTAAGCCCCTGAAACTCATGGAACTAAATAGTTGGAACATGGGGAAAGTCTCATCTTACAAGTATTCTACAAGTTATTCATGAGAATTAAATGAAATTGCTTTTGATTTTGGAAAAAAAAACCATCAATTCAAGATTTAACACAAAGGGCTTCATAGATATTAATGACCTGTCAATTTTTGTTCTGTCCACTCACTGTTACAGTGCCAACTCTATGATTTTGTTTTCTTTTGCAGATAGAATATTAAGAATAAATCCAAGGCATTGTCTTCAGGTTTGACTGTTAATGTGGATGGTGGTGGGGGGAGCACAATTTTAGAAACTTGTACTCTACCTTGTTTTGAAATATTTTTCTCTTATCATGCCAAATTTCATTTACTTATTTTGAAATATAAAAAGAAGAAGCAAGAGAGAATTTTACTTTTAGTAACTTCTATTTGTCATAATTCTTAATATTAAAATAGTGATGTCTGTAATGAGCAATTTCAGCACACATAGAAGATATAACATGCTTTTGAGGGGATTTCTAGCCCCAGATGTTCTCAGCTCATCTGTGTGTCAGGTGTCAGTGTCTCAATCCGTTGGCTTAAAGGAGCATACAGCTGTGTTCATGTACTTAAGTGGTTACTAGATTTCTGTTGTGTAGACACAACAGGTATTTCAAGGGTAATTGAAATTATTTCCTTCAGTGCATTTTCTCTAACTTATGGCAAGCAGTTTATGTAAAATATGTTTGTATGTGTGTATCTATATTACATGCGTGTGGACACATGTATCTGTACAAGTGCACATACATATGCGAGCCTAAGGTTGATGGTGAGTGCTTTAGTTACTTTTCTATTGTTTACACAAAATACCATGACCAAAGCAGCTTATAAAAGAAAGTGTTTTAAACAGGCTGTTGTTCTCATGGGGTTAGAGTCCATGATAGCAAAGTGAAGCCATGGTTGCAGAAACAACTGAGAGCTCACATCTTGATTCACAAACAAGAAGCACAGAGGGGGAGAGGGAAAGGAAAACGGAACACTGGGAATGCCACATTATTCTGTGGAATCTCAAAACCTGTCTCCAGTGGTATTCCCTCCAAAAAAGGCCACACCTCTTAATCCTTCCCAAGTGTTCTACCAACTGTGCAAACAGGTAAGTCTATGGGGGCATTCTCATCCAGACCATCACAATCCACTCCCTGGCCCTTAATGGCTCATGGTTATATCATAAGGTAAAACGCCATTGGTACAACTTCAAAAGTTACCATAACCTTTCAGTCTCAACATCATTTAAAAATCCAAAGTTCAAATTATTTTCTTAAGAAATCTCTTAATTGTAATTCTTTGTAAAAATAAAAATAAACAACAAATTATACATTTCCAGTATACAATGGCACAGAATACACATTCTAGAGGCAGGAATCACAACATAGAAGTACTGAACCAAAGTATGATAAAATCTAGCAGGGAAAATGCCAAATCCCACAGCTCCAAATTTGCTGGCAAAAAGCTTAGGTGGATCTGTTCTTGCTTCCAGGAACACACTTCTCTTTCCTGGGCTGGTTTTACTCCATGTCTGCAGATCTCATTGGTTGTTATCCCACAACTCGGATGCTTCATACGTATTCAAGGCTCCTACACAATCCACCCACGCTTCACTCTCAAGCTTCATGCATTCACCCCTCGGGCATCTTTTTAGGACTGCCCAGATAAGCATTGCTATACACTGCCAGGTCTCAGAAGCTCCCCTTAAGCACAAAGGAAGATTCTATAACACCCAAATTTGTATATCTTTCGTGACTCTAAATCCAGAATAACATGCATGACACTGCCAGGTTTAAAAACCAACTTAAGGCAGACCTGGCCTCCTTGAATGCCGTTTGTAGAAGCTTCCCATAGATGTTGATTTCTAGGGACAGAACTCCCTTGGCTGTTGCTTTCACGTTTAGGAAGCTCAGATGGGTGGGTCTTGCCCCAGGGGTGATCCTTCCCTTATTCCATTTATCCTTTCCTTATTTTTATTTCAGTACAAACCTTGGCTCCAACATTAAATTTTCTGGTCCCTTTTTTCTCCCTTTTGTATTTATTTTTTCTTGCCTGTTGTTTTTCATTGTGGTTCCACATAAGAGTGATTATCAATGACCACACAAAAAGAGTCAATATTAGGCTACCTTGAAATTTTCTTCACCCAAGAAATTAGTCCCCTACATTTTAGATCACACTTGGGCAAATTCTCAGGACAAAGGCAGAGGACAGCGACATTCTTTGCCCAAAATATCATAATAGTGGTCCCTACTTCAGTTGCTAATATTGCTCCCCTCCAAAACCTCTTCAGTTGGGTCTCTGTGGTCCACATTGCTCTCACTACTATTGCCTTCCAAGATCCTGCAAGGATGGCCCATCAAGCCCCATTTACAGTTTACAACCTAGTCCAAAGTACCAAATTATTCCACATTTCTCCAAAAAATAGCCTTGTCAGATTTGTCTCAGAAATAGCCCACTCCTCGATGCCAACTTCTGTATTTATTATGTTTCTATTGCTGTAACAAAATACCGTGACCAAGACAATGTATAAAAGAAAGCATTTGATTGGGCTTAGTGTTCCAGAGGCTTGGAGTCCATGATGGTAAAGTAAAGGCATGGTAGCAGAAATGGATATCACATATTGATCCACAACCGTGAGGAAAAGAAAGAAGGGGGAGGGGAGGGAAGGAGGGAAGGAGGAGAGACATTCTGGTAATGGCACAAATCTTTGGAAACCTCAAAACCTGCCCTTAGTGACACCTCCACCAAGAAGGCTACGCCTCTTAACCCTTCCCAAAAATGTTTCACCATCTAGACACCAAATATTCAAATACACGAACCTATGTGGGACATTTTCATTCAAACAACCGCAAGCGTCTTTCTCAACCACATCTACTTTATATATTGAATCAGGAAGCAGGTCCCCGTACTGAACCTCAAGCTTGCTGATTGTGCCCAGTCTAGCTAGTCAGCTTGCTCCATTTAATCCCTGTATCTGTCATTTTAATAGATGGATTACAGATCTCTGCCACACCTATCTGGCTTTAAGATGGCTTGTACAGCAAGTACTTTATCTATGCCATTAATAAAAATTTATGAATAGTTTTCCACGCCTCTTTTCCTAGAACGTATTAGGCATTTCTACCTTCTCTCCGCTTTCAAGCACACATGAAAAGGCAAGGATAATTCCACGGCCAGAATGATTAGACACATAAAAGAAACACCTCTTTTTGGGGATTAGAGATGCTTTAATTTATAGATTCCAAAAGGTTGCGCAATTGAGGATGCCAGCTGTGAAATTTCTGCTCCATAGACAAAAAGTTATAGAAACTAAGGGGGCAAATTGACCCAAATCAATGTAGTAATGTCTCATTGCTGAGCACATGAGTTTAGACTATAGAGAAGCTATGGACTAGTCTATCTATAAACACTGAGGTAACAAGCACCGAAAAATACATATGATACATATACCTATATATACACATGTACACACACACACACACACACACACACACACACACACACTCACACACACACACACACCTAGGAGATGATGAGTAAAATTCTGATGTCAGCTTCCTGGGAAAGACGAAACTGGTGACCTCAAGGTAGCATTTGCCGGTTTCACAGCCTTCTCTCTTCTGGAAAGATAACAATATATCTATCTCACCAAGGTCCATATAAGCTATGGACTAAGACTTTGGCTGGTTAAGGGGATATGCATTTCCCAGGGAAGTCATTTTACCAGAGTTCTCAATTCTTTTTTCCTTCAAACCATTCTTTCTACTAACTAGGATTTATAGGCAACCTTTCCTTTTAGTAGCATAAAGGTGGACCATATTCTGCTGAATGTGTGTTTTGTCTTTCCTAAAATTTAGATTTAAAAGGCCCAAAAGATCTATATATTTGTGATTTCCTCGGCTTATAATCCTAGCTAGGCTGATGGCTGAGGGGGAATTATTTGAATTTGTCAATTCAACACCAGTTAGGCAGCATAATGAGATGACTAGTAAAACCAAACTGTTCATACCTAACAATGAAACCGCTACTCTCTGAGGCTGGGTGAAACTTCAGAAAGGGGGTCCTTTCTTTCTCAGGTCATGACAGTGTATCAGAATTTGTAGCAGTCTTGGAAAAGTGAATCAATACCTGGTTCTTTCCCTCTGCTAGTCAATGAAGAAACCATCCCAGCTTGCACGGTCAGTGTTTGGCTCTATCTGCTTTCTTTGCCTGTGGGATCCATGACTCCATGAGAAGGCTGTCGGTTTTACTAGGTTTTCTGCCTTTGAGGTGTTGGCTTTAAGGAAGACACCTACCCAGACTTTACATCCCTGCAGCCTCTCTATGTCAATTCTGCTGTGTCCTCAAATCTACCGACTTTCTTTCTTCTTACACCTTCTTCGCAGTGCCTTTCTTTTCATGTCTCCTCGTGAGTCAATCAGCACAGCCTCTCTTGAATGGGACTGTCATTTTTTTTCCTCTTAAGCAGTGAATATTGAAGGAATAATTAATTAAAGTTACGATTTTTTTTCTCTTTTTGGCTAATCACCACGTTAGACATGTTGTATCATTAACAGCTTGTGTGTGTGGGAACAACAAACTTACAGACAGTTGACCTTATAACAAAATTTCCTGATATATTCCCGACAGTTGCTAAATAGATGAATATCTCTAGAGCAGAAAACGTGCGTGCCAGTTTTCAAGGTATTCCAATGACAACAGAAATATACTTAAATTACTGCTCTTAGCTCTCAGCTTTTCTGTTCTCTAATTACTTGAGAAGAACATGTTGATCGTGACAGCCCAGCATAGGAACTCAGCCTAATGTATTCATATTAACTGGTAATTATGTCAGTGCAGTTATTACACTGGCTATTTAAATATATTCATGCAGAGAGTGGGGTCAATACAATTATGAGGTAAGAGCTGCAATTGGAGTGATGGATAACTTTTTAAGGACAGTTATACTAGGTTTGTGTATGGATACAGTCAAAACTCTCAAATTAAAATATGAAATACACTCACCTGTAGGATGGTGGTCAAATACCAAGGGATATAATGAGACTTTCTGGGATACAGAGGTCCAAAAGCAAGTCCTGCCTGCCACATACTAGACCTTTTTTTCCAGATCTTGCTCAGCATCATTCACTGGGAGCTGCAGATAGCTTGAAACCACTTAGCTCCCTAGCTAATAGGAGATCAATCTGCCTCTCTCTGTCTTTCCCTCCATGCACCCATCTATGTATGTATGTATGTATGTATGTATGTATGTATATATGTATGTATGCATCTGCCTTCCACAGGCAGGTGTCTTCATGTCTATCTCATCACTACCTTCAGTGTCCTTCTCAACCCACATAATAAAATGCTCAGTCCATCAGATGTTCTGTTTGCTCTAGAGGTAAGCACCTGGAACAAACTGCAGCATCATCTCATTCACTGAGGGCCTAGATGCCTTGATGATCTTAAAGCTCTTGCTTCTTTTACCTGTTGTCATTAGTCTAGTTCTTTCTTTGAGCAGAATGGCCACCCATAGCCTGTAAGTATCTGTCCCTCGACTACTTTTGCTATGCCTGTTCAATGTTAGTTCTGATCTTTTGGAGTCAGAGAGTTATCCCTCATATTTTCCTGACTGTTTTCACAACACAGGCCATCTTTTCAGACATCAGCCTTGGTCCTTTTGTGGCCCTCTGACTCCCAACTCCCTTGATATATATCAAAGTCTATACTGACCAAGTCAAAAATTAAAGCTTAGAAACACATTCTTTAAACAATCTTGAAGGACATTGAGAAGACCAGACTATAGCAATTTGTTGAAGTAGAGTGTTGAATTTTATTTTTTAGTTTACTTGAGTTTCAGAGAACCACTTATCACAACAATGTTTCCCTTAAAGATTTCAGAATATGGTTTATGCAGAGACCTTACCATAGTGTGGAAACAATGAATCATCTCTGCATGGATTATATTCTTCTCTGTATTCTTTCTCCCTCTGTCCTCCCTGGTCACCAACAGTCTACAGATCTGAGAATCATCGCTGAGATACAGCCAGTGATTTAAACAGTTGTCGCTGTTACTTTGTCACTCACAGTGAATACTAAGTTGAAGATAGAATGTGAGCTTTAAAGGCAGGTTTTGTTTCAGGGGCCCTCGGATACTACTGAACTTGGCTGTTTGATTTCACTGGGTTTGACTAAATGAAGATGTTTGTCTTATACCAGTAGAGTTAGAGCCGGTTAATGAGGCATCTCAGCTCATGACTGAACCTCTCCTGCCACTCACCCTGATGGTTTGGAGAGGGAAAGGCTGTCTGCAGATGGCATATTTAATGTGGGTTCTAAACAGAGGCAAGTTTTACAAACTCACTGTGCTCTCACATGAAGTAAAATGAATTTGACCGAAGAAGAGAATTTATAAGCAAGGCTTTTTGATTAAAGAAAAGAAGTAGCCTTAGTGGCTAAAGGGCAAATTTCAACTGAGAAAAGGGAGAAAAAGAAAAGATAAATAAAATTTGAGGAATTTAATTTTTGCAGACTTTTTCTTCACATCTTATTTCGTCAGTCCAAAGCATCTTCCTGATGGGCAGTTTCAGATGACACATAACGATGAGTGTCTGCAATGGCAGGAAACCCTCTGTCTTGGTAGCAGTTCCCTGTGCCCTCAAACTCTTTACAAAACCTCTCGTTGGCCATGGCTCTCTTCCCCTCAGCACTGTCAAAAGAATGAAAGTTGTGGAAAGGGCTCAAAGGTAGTACTTATACATGGAACAGGAAATTGTGTCAACAACCTATTTTGAGAAAGGACTCAATGTTTAAAAGTTGACGATGCCTAAAATGTAGAAAGTTTGATTCTTTGGAAAGTATGGGTTTTTGGTTGTTCTGTAAGACTGGGGGCTTTACAAACATCAAACTGCATTTTCAGATGGGTAGTGTGATGACCCTGTTTTACTTTTTATTCAAGACTGGCTTACCCACACAAGTCTTTAGTAATTCCATATGAAACTCAATATTTATTTAAAAGGCTATCATGAATGACATTAGTTCTGTGACAGGGATTACACTGACTCTGTAGTTCACTTTAGGCTCTATGGACATTTTAATAATACTAATTTTCAAATCCATGGGACACCTTGCCATTTGTTTGTATTCTTTATATGTTCTCTTATTTATATTCTCTCATACACATTTTGTAATTTTAATTAAATAGATATTTAACAATATTGGTTAGCTTTGTTCTTGAGTATTTTATGGTATGTTTGTTATGATTATGAGCAGAATTGCTCTCTAGATTTTTTTCCAGATAGGTGATGCCTTAGTTAGGATTTATATTGCTTTGATGAAACACCATTTCCCCTTGTCAACTTGACATACAAAAATATTACTGTTATGACTAACCTTTCCTTTCTTTTTCATTCCCAAGATCACATACTAATATCAAGACTATAGTATAAATACTCTGAATTTTAGAAGCCCCATGGCTGCTGATGTTCTTGGCTGACCATCCCTTGGCACTGTCATCTCCAAAGTGTTTAACCTCTTGCTGCAACTGGGGTAAATTTTCACCAATAGCTTCTCCTGGGTTCTCTCCAGGGACGTCTAGCCCTGCTACAGAGTACCAAGCCTCAGCTGTTCTCCATAACCTCCATATACCCTCAAAACTATTAGCACCCAGGTGCCTCTTATACTACCAAGTACAACCTTGACCACTTGTGGAACACAGTTTCTACATGCTAACTCTGAAGATATGCTTCTCAAAAAAATTTCAACTCAAAAATCTTGGTTTTTTTTTATCACCATTAATCCCTTAGCTTCAACTTAACGGCACTGATTATCCCAGCAAAATGAAGGTTTCACTTTATTGGTTCTAGTATCTTGTTAATCTCAGCCAATTCTTCAATTCCAGCTAAACAGAACCCAGAACCACAGATTCTCAACTTGAAATATGCAATATCCCCAATAGAGTCTTTAACTGACCCTCAAATTTTTCCCTGGAATTTCATAAGCCAGCTCCACTATTTGCATTTTTAAAATATTCTTACCTTCCAAGTTTCCACAGAACAACTCACCAACCTTTGAACACTCAATAGCTTTTCTAGCTCAAAGTGTCCAAGCCGTTCCACAGTCCTCCTGAAAACTACATGGCCAGGCCTGTCACAGCAATGCTCCACTATTGTGGTACAAACACATGTCTTAGTTAGGGTTACTATTTATGTGACGAAACACCATGACCAAAAGCAACTTGGAGAGGAAATGGTTTATTTTACTCACATATCTGACAGTCTATTGAGGGAATTCAAGGCAGGAACTCAAAGTGAGTAGAAACATGGACGCTGTAAGTGAGGTAGGGGTCATGAAGTGGTACTGCTTTCTGACTGGTTTGCCACGGCTTGCTCAGCATGCTTTTTTATTTTTATTTAAATTTTTTATTTAAAGGGTTTCTTTTCGTATTTTACCAACCACAGTTCCCCCTCAGTCCCCTCCTTCCATTCTTCTCTTTCTTCCCCGACCCCATCCATTCCTCAGAAAGGGTAAAGTTCCCCACGGGTAATCAACAAATTCTGGCATATTAAGTTGAGGCAGGACCAAGGCCCTCTCCCTTATATCAAAGCTGAGCAGTATATTCCTCCATAGGGAATAGGCTACAAAAAGTCAGTTCATTCACTGGGGATAAATCCTGATCCCACTGCTATTGGTCCCACAGACTGGACAAGCCACAGAACTGTCACCCACATTGTTGGGCCTAGTTTGGTCCTATGCAGTTTTCCCAGCTACTAGTCTAGAGTCAGTGAGCTCCCACTAGCTTAGGTCAGCACTCTCTGTGTGTTTCCTCATCATGATCTTGACCCCTTTGCTCATATAATCCCTCTTCCATCTCTTTGACTGGACTCCTGGAGTTCAGCCCAGGGCTTAGCTGTGGATCTCTGCATCTGCTTTCATCAGCTACTGGATGAAGGTTCTATGATGACAATTAGGGTGGTCATCAATCAGACTACTGGGGAAGGCCATTTCAGGCACCCTATCCTCTATTGCTAAGAGTCTTAGCAGGGGTCATCCTTGTGAATTCCTGGGACTGTCCCTAGCACCAGATTTCTCTTATTACAGTTCTTCACAGATTTCTAATGAATTCTCAACTCCAGAGGAAAAAACAAACAAACAAACAAAAGAAACCAAAAAAAGCCCAGAAGAGCCAAAGCAATCCTGTACAATAAAGGAACCTACAGAGGCATCACAATCCCTGACTTCAATGTATAATAATATAGAGCTATAATAATAAAAACAGCTTAGTATTTGCATAAAATACACATGTGGACCAATGGAATTTAATCAAAGACACTGACATTAATCAATACACCCAGATCACCCGATTTTTGGCAAAGAAGCCAAAATTGTACAATGGAAAAAAAATATTTAACAAAGGGTGCTAGCATAACTGGATGTCAACACGTAGAAGATTGTAAATGAATTCATATATATTGCAATGCACAAGACTCAAGTCCAAGTGGACCAAAAACCTCAACATAAATCCAATTACATTGAACTTGATAGAAGAAAAAGTGGGAAGCAGCTTTGAATGCATTGGCACAGGAGACTACTTCCTAAATATAACATCAGTAGCACAGACACTGAGATTGACAATTAATAAATGGAACCTCCTGAAACTGAGAAGCTTCTGTAAGGCAAAGGATACAAGTCAATAACACAAAATGGCAGCCTACAGAATAAAAGAAGATCTCCATCAAGCTTGCATCTGACAGAGGGCTGGTTGCCAAAATCTATAAAGAACTCAACAGAAGAAACTGAAATGGCAGAAGGGCATTTATGGAATTGCTCAATATCCTTAGTCAACAGGGAAATGCAAATCAAAATGACTCTGAGGTACTATCTTACACCTGTCAGTTGGCTAAGTTCAAAAACACCAATGACAGGTTATGCTGGGGAGGATATGGAGTAAGGGGAATACTCCTCCAGTGTTGGTGAGAATGCAAACTTGTACAGCCACTTTGGAAATCAGTAATGCAGTTTCTCAGAAAATCGGGACTCAATCTATCTCAAGACCCAGCAACACCACTCTTGGGCATATACCAGAGGATGCACATTCATACCACAAGGACATTTGCTCAACTAAGTTCATAGCGGCATTATTCACAATAGTCAGAACCTATAAACAACCTAGATGCCCCTCAACCAAAGAATGGATAAAGAAAATGTGGTACATTTATACAATGGAATATTACTCAGTGATAAAAAAACAATGACATCTTGAAATTTGTAGACAAATGGATGGAACTATTAAAAAAAAAAACATCATGAGTGAGGTAACCAAGACCAAGAAAGATAAAAATGGTATGTACTCACTCATAAGTGGGTATTAGATGTAAAGAAAAGGGTAAACAGGCTACAATCTACAACCCTTGAGAAACTAGGAAACAAGGGGAAGACTCTAAGAGAGACATGGATGAATACTCCTAGGAAGAACTAGATTAGATCTCCTGAGTAAATTGGGAAGGGGAGGGAAGAGAAGGGTGGAGGAGAACATAAAGGAATGGGATGACTGAGTTGGGGGAAGAACAGACAGGGAGAGCAAGGAAAGAGACGTCATGATAGAGGGAACCATTTTACAATAATACAGCTTGCTTTTTTATAAAACCTAGGAGTACAGCCTAGGGGTGGCACCACCCACAATGGACTGAGCCCACCTACATCAACCACTAATTAAGAAAATTCTATATAGGCTTGCCTACAGCCAGATCTTTCAGAGGCATTTTCTTAATTGAAGTTCTTTCCTCTCAAGTGACTCCAGCCTGTGTCAAGTTGACATATAATGAGCCAGGACTGGTGACTTATTATTGTACACAAATGTTATTGTCTTTTGTACGTTGGTGCTTCAGCTCTGAAAGGATTGTTTTAGTGATTTTTTTTAATGTTCTATGTAAAAAGTCATGTCATCAAGAAGCATGGACATTTATACTATAATTTATGTTATATGCCTGTGCGTGGGTGAGTATGTACAAACATGGGCCATACATTTGCTGGGACGCACATTTGCAACTCACAGTACAAGTTTCAGGAGTCAGTTGTCACCTTGGATTTTGTTGAGAGAAGTCTTTCTTATTTTTTCTTTTCCTGTACCGCTCATCACAGGTGAACTGGCTGGGGTGATTTACATCCATTTTTCCTGTTTCCACCTCCCATTGGAAGGGATGTTGGAATGCTAGGGTTGGAGATGTGAGCTTCCACACCTGGCTTTTTCCATGGTTTCTAGGAATAGAAATTAGGTTTTCAGGCTTGTACAGCTAGTCATCACCCCAGGGTGGGAAGACAGATTCACGTTTCGACTTCCTCTTTTGCAATGTGAATAATTTTAAAATTTATTTCACCTAATTAATCTTACTGTCACTTCTAGTCTTGAGTTCTATAAAAGGACTGGGAGTGGGTAGTGACTTTGCTCTCAAGTGCTCCCAGAACAGTATGGTATCATTGGTGGGTGACTTTGGATTATTGCTTCCTATTCATAGAAGCATAGGTCATGTCTAGAAAATCATTCTAGCTATTTCATATAATGTGAATACCTTTAGTTTCACCAGTGAGAACTCAATTTAAACATTCATCATGCTAGTCAACACATTGCTATTTTTATCACTAACACCTCCTTTCTGACATTTAGTGTGCTAATTAGCCAAGTGTAGGTTATTGCACATGATACAGGTACCAGAAGTACTTGTTCATCTCCCTGAGTATGAAAGAGTGTTAAAGGACCACTCCCATGTGATGATTGCTGTGGTTATTGAATACTCCGACTCCTGAATCATTGATAAGAATGCTTATAGCTTCCAGCCCCATTAAAGCTCAGCTGGAATCACACATTTTAATTAGTAGCATTGCATATTGTCATGATGCTGTCTCTGATGATATGGCTATGATGTGTATCTCTGTGTGCTCCTTGTTAGCAGCAAGAAACACTTCAGCCAGAAGCCATTCAGTCCATTTCTCTTCATCCAATTGTTCAGAATTACATAGCAGTTTATGCCAGCTACTGTGAAGAAAAACAGGATTATTTTTCATATTAGCAAACTAATGTCTACTTGTAAGCCATATAATGTATATGTAGCCTTGTTGTAAGGAGAGGTTGCTTGTTGGTTCCTGTCTGCTTAGCCTCAAAATAATCACACAGAAACTGTATTAATTAAATCACAGCTTGGCCCATTAGCACTAGCTTCTTATTGGCTAACTCTTACATATTAATTTAACACATTTCTATTAATCTGTGTAATCGCCACGTGGCTGCGGCTTACTGGCTAAAGTTCTGTCTGGCTCAGGTGGGGATACATGCCTTCCCTATTACTCCACCCTGTTTTCTCTCAGCACTCAGTTTAGTTTTACCTGCCTACCTCTATTCTTTGGCCCTATCAGGCCAAGCCAGTTTTCTGTATTAATTAACCAATCATATTCACAGCATACAAAGAAGAATCCCATATCACCACCTGGAAAAATAGAACTTTGTGAATCCACATTGCCTTAAAGGGTAATGCTTCTCTTTGTTTATCCACCATTCCATAGTTTCCCTTGGTCTCTGCCACATTTGTTCCTTCTGGGTTGATTTGTCTTTGCCACCATCCTGCCCACATTTACAAAGAGTCATGGGTTAATTCCCTAACCTCTTGAGACAGAGAAAGGAAGTTTCAAATTTAATGAGCATTTCTAGCTTTGGTAGTTAACCTAGAGTCACTTCAGGGTCCCTCATGGTTCCTTATCTCAGTGCTGTTGATCATACTAAGTGTGAGATGGATGCTTCAGGGACCATTCCTGATCCAAGGTCACAGGGGTCATAGGAAAAGACTTGTTACAGTCTTATAGACACCGGAGCCATCACTTAAGAATGCCCTGGCTGGGACATCAGCTTCCCTTCTCTGTCCAGTCAGACTCTTAGCTAAATGACACTTCATTCTTTTTCCAGCACTCTCCTCTAACATCTTCCTTCCCCTGGCTAGTTTTAAGATTAAAGAAACTGCAGTGTTTTAAAAATCACACCAGAGAACCTGTGTCAGATGATAAGGGCAGGCTCACTAAATATTTACCTGTTCAATGTCCTTAGAGAAAAGCCAGTGGAGACTACACGACTTAAGATTCAGTTTTCTAGAAAAGACAGAAAAGGAAATCAATTGTGTACAAATTGTAGAACTAGTTCTTAAAACCTCAGGTTTATGCATGTGAAATAACAATAACAAATAACAAAGACCAAACAACAAACACCAACAGCAAACAACAGCAACAGCACACAACAAACACCAAAAACCACAAAGAACAACAAAAGAGATAAACATCAACAAATAATAAACAACAGTAAAGGAAACCCAACAGGCCTAGATGGGAAGGGTTCAGCCTTAATGAGAGGGTTCAGTCAGGGAAATAAAGACAGACTAGATGCTTTGTAAGCTTTCCTTATGTGTAAGTCTAATTTAGAATTAGTGGCCAGAAAACACAAGTAACATTTTAAAAAGTCTCAATATACTAGCACTCTATCAGGCAAAGATTTATCTTCAACTTCTCCATGCAGTAATTTTTGTCCTTTGCATCCTGCTCTGTGCTGGTAGTGGATAGTTCCTCACTTTTCATCCACACTTTGAGTAGCACACAGAAGGACAATAAATACAAACACTCTTCGTGTTTGGTGATGCCTGGTTTTGTTGACGGTGTCGCTCATACTTTTGACTATGCTTTAGGATGCTTTATCTTTCCTGCTTCCTCTCTGGTTCTCACAATCGGTGATTGACAGGTCTGCATATTCTCTCTCTAGTGCACCCTTGCTTCGGCTTCTCTGCTTTATTACTCCCTTCTTTCTACTACTATCATGGTAAAAACATTTTTGCTAGAAACTCCCGGTGGGATTCCTTGTTTCTGGTTGCCTTCCTCCAGCATCTCACACTGAATATAAAACTGCTCCTCCTGTAGACAGCTGAGTTCATGGCCCTCTGAAAGCATTTGAAGATCTGATTCAATTGCCCCCCGCCCTTGTCTTATGAATTTTAACGACTCATTGTGTCTTTGTGTATTCTGTTCACCAACTACACACACAACTCTAGCTTTTGTAATTTCTTAATGCATATTACTGCCCAGACAATCTCCTATTTAGCCTTCTTTGTCTTAGGAATAACCCACACTATCCCCATGATCTTGCTTATCAAGATATTCCCCATCTTCCAAGACTTGAGTAAGATGCCACTAATCTCATAAGGCCTTGCTCTCTGCCTTCTGCCTCTCGTTCTCTACATTTCCCCTCCTCAGAACTTCTGTCTAGCTGGACTAGTGTTCTAGTAGTGCACATATTATGGTCTGTTTTATGGTGTTGTTGCTGTCAATTTGTTTTATTAATAAGATTTTGTCTAACCCTGTTAACAAACAATTTGTTATTTTGGATTGAATTTGGGATCTTACACTAAAGTAAGCTTGTTTCTTTCATGCAGACACTAAGACAATGAGATCTTTTTCTTTCTATGTAGTCCAGAAATGGAGAAAAAGCCTGGTACAGAATAAAAGTCATAACTCATTTCTCTTACAGCCCACTAGTACATTTTATGTACACATAAGAAAATCTTTTATGCACATCTTAACCTCTTTCCTCCTACAGAGCAAGGCTCTTTCTGTGACATAACCTTCATTTTTCTTTCGTGATTTTTGTTTTGCTTTGCTTGTTTATCACATATTTTAGAATGTCATGAACAACATTGGCCTTTCCTTTACATGGTCATTCTTTTGGTTAGAGACAGACTCTGACTTTCCTCTGAAGGATGGCTAACATTAGTAATCATCACGTAACTTAGCTATGGTGAATCATAGTCCAGGACCATTGCCATAGTGATTGTCAAGGAGCCTCATTTGGAACATTGAAATGTCAAGAGTCAGGGAAACCTTATTTTGATGACTGAAATAGTAAAGTTTTCTCCTAGGTGGGTTGCTGACATCTAAGCCCTGGCATCTAAACGGGAGGTGTTGAAGGTATAATTTGATTCTCTTTAGCCCTCCAGGAAGAACTGGCCTACACTGAGGAAAACAGACCCACATGATGCAGAGAATATGTGATAAGGATGTCATTTGAGGTTCAGAATCTGCAGTGAATTTTCTGTTTGATTAAGCAATTTTTAACTGGATTACATTTTTATGTAGAAGTTTAAAATTTTGTATTCTGTGTCCAACTATAAGATAAACACTGAGAAATATTATATTTAGTGGGAAGGTTATTCTTTTTTTTAAATTTGTAGAGTGAGAGACAGTCTTCTCATCTACCTCAAAGTTACTTTCAGATTGACAGACGAGGCTATGGATCAGTGACAGTTACAAACTACATTCAAGAGGGTTTTAAATTTTGTTATTTGTTTGTTTATATATCCAGGAACAGATTTAGTAGACCCAATCTTTATACTAGGTATTTTTTAATGAAATGAATTATCAAGCATATAGAAAAACTTTCAGAGAAATAGCAAAATGAGACATACACAGTAGTGACAGCCTGCCTGAAAAGGATCTATCTCGTAATTGCATATAGAAGTTAAGGTTCCAGTGGATTTAAAGCTCACATTTTGTTATCTGATAAATTTAATGAGTAACATAAAAATAATGGTGCTTAAGGAGACAAACAACTCTAACTTTGAGCCTTTGGACAGGCACTCTTTCAAGCCTTTGATATTGATCTGAGTCTCAGAAAAGAGCATGATACAACTACTTCTGTCTTTTTTTTTTTTTTTAAAAAAAACTGTTTGCTATGCAACGCTTGGATCTATGGTGCTGTGGGGAAATGGTCTGTACCCTGTCACTTATATTTTAAATAAATGCTGATTGGCCAATAGCCAGTCAGGAAGTATAGGTGGGACGACCAGGCAGGAAGTAGAGGTAGTAGGGGCAACGTGAATTCTGGGAAGAGGGAAGTTTCAGTCTGAAGGCATCATGCAGACAGAGAGGAAGCCAGACACAGAGTAAGCAAGATGTAACTACTTCTCCATAAAAGGTATCACGCCATGTGACTAACACAAACAAGAATTATGGGCTAATATTAGTTATGAGTTAATAAGAAGCCTGAGCTATAATTAATGTAGACCTCTGTATGATTCTTTGGGATTGAACAGCTGCAGGACTTGGTGGGACAGAAACCTCTGTCAACATTAAGGACAGGGAAAAGTAATATAAGAAAGAGAATGATTACTTAGAAATAGCCTTAAAGAGGAAGTCAATCTTTTATATGAGTAAGAGTTCAGAGGTACATTTGCAGGAAGAAAACACTTGAATATGATCCTTGCTTTTAGTATAAATTTGTTTAGACTTGGATTTTAGCTGCCCATATCTTAGGTTTTATCTGAAGCTAGGTAACCAGGTAATTCAGAATAAGGTGTGGTTCTCTATTATAGTTCCTGATTTGCAATATAAGAAGTTAGCACTGTAAATTTAATGTACCCTCCAAGTTAAAAATTACTCAAATTCTTTTCAAAGGAAGATTCAACACACTTTAGAATCATAGTTAGCTAAAGAAAAATAGAGAGAAAGACTTAGTGAAAAGCAGAGTTCACATGTGCAAATGATAATTTCTAAGATTCAGCTGGAAGAAACACAAGAGTCTCCATATATATAAAATAAAGATCAAGTAAAAGTAAGAGCTTGAAGATGGCACTCTCAGTTCATTTCTGCAATGTCTGAGCTAACTGATATGGAAGCCAAGAACCAAATCGTGTATAAAGTATTGAGCCTTGCAACCACCCAACCCAGTAATCAGGAAGAGGGTTTGGTGAACAAGACAGAGGTTGCCTGAATAGTTATCCTTTAGAGGTGGAAGGTGAGGGAAGTTACTCCATTTTTCCTAAGAATTATTAGATGAATTATTCAGCATGACACACCTGTTCAGAACAGGTGCAGTCTAGTAGGCAGAGATGGATTTTGTCCCAGTCTCCTTTTCTGAGGTACCACTCAACTATACTCCTTGTCAGCCATCTGAGTCAGAGCTCGTCTCTAAAATTAGCTCTTGGACAAATACACAAGAAAGATTTATTTCTTTGGAGTCTGAGTTAATTAAAGACAGTCAAAGTGAAATCAATGCTTTCTCAAGAGCATTAACATTGCTGTCTATCAGGGGAGCTGCAACTATTAGCTTAGACCTAGAAATTTAATGGGCTCATCCACAAACTGGCTCAGCCACAGCTGGCAGGTCAGGGTCTACATATAGTCCCTTACCCCTTTTGTAGTGATGGATACAGGGACTTGATAAGCTACATAAGTGTTTTATAACCTATATGTATCTAAATGATTACTTAGAGATAAATATGCTGATGTATCCTTTTAAATTGATATGTTGACTCTGACTCATAGGGAGACTGTACATAAAGACAGTACTTTTGTGGCAGTTATTTAAGATCAAATGACATCATAAGGTGAAGTCTGAATACAATAGCACTGATGCCTTTATGAGAAAAGAGAGTGAACCTAAGAGATTTCTCCTTGTCCATCTTTCACGGAGAAGAAACCATGTGAAGACACCATAAGAAATATGGCTGTATACCAGTCAGTAAGAGAGTTGGCATACAATCAAGATGCTACCCTGCTCTTCTGTTTATAAAGCACAGAAGTAACTTCACAGTAATGGAGTTTGGGAAGACCAAGTTTCTGGTATGTGATGTCAGCTGTTTCACTATAGCCTCACATGATGGAGAACCCTTGTTAGCCAATTATCTTTAAATCATTTGCAACTATACTAGACAGTAATCTTGAAACTTAACCATCACTTTACTTTTGCAGGATCCCTTAAAGAGAACATTGCCCCCATGACAGCTGGAAGTAATCCTAGAGGACGACGTCCCCTCTCCCCAAAAAGTTTGTCCTCAGAGTTGGGAATAACATTTAGGGGTTGCTGATTATTATTTGTATAATGTAGAGGGTTGGGGTGGAAACTGTAGGTTCAAAAAGAGGGGGGAATAATGATAGTGGGTAATAGAGTGAATACTTGTGAGCTATTATTTATGGATAATAGAGCTGGAGAGATGGCTCAGTGGTTAAGAGCATTGCCTGCCCTTCCAAAGGTCCTGCGTTCAATTCCCAGCAACCACATGGTGGCTCACAACCATCTGTAAAGAGGTCTGGCGCCCTCTTCTGGCCTTCAGGCATATTTATGGATAGTTTACATTGGTATATTGGTATTGATTCAAGTTCTAATTATATTTGTTATTTCTGTTTATAATATTTGCATACCTATGCAAAGTCATTCTATCAGACTGTATATATGCATGTTTCTACCTCTGTTTAGGACATTTTGTATATTGATACAACTTTTAGGACATATTTTCATATTGCATTATATATTACTCTTACCTCTGAACAAGATACTTATACATTGTCTACATTTTGAGGTCATTGCCCTCATTTGCTGCACATTCATTTACAGTTATTTAATATTCTGACATGAAGTCTCAGTCCTTAAGTTATACAGGTATTAAATATTATAGGTCAATAGTTGTTCATGTTTGTTATACATATAGTCAGAATAATTAGGTTTTTTAGATACATAGAGATTCTATTCTGCTTAGATAGGTAATCTTCAAGCACTTCAAGGGTCTGCAGAATATGGCATTTAAATAACTTAAGGTTCTGTTGATATGAGACATGATTGCTCCTTACAGCATCAATCTATTCCCAAGAGAATGTTGAGCACCGAAGACACTCCACTCAGAGTTTATTCTTCTTGGCGTTGTTGACCATGCCTCGACCACTGACAAAGTACAAGGTATCCGGACTGGATAACAGGACACAAGGAAAAGGACTGCCAAAACCTTGCCAAGACAAGAAGATAAGATGGTTCTGAAAAATTTCCTGCCTCTGAAAATGGTCTGTTAGTTATGCTAGACCTTAGCCAAAGTTGGTTGCTTCAGTGTTGCCAATGAGACTTGGGGTGATTGCTTAGGTAGCCAATTGTCTCCATCATATATTGCTCACTTTGGAAGCTACTTGATTGCACTTTCTGCCTACTCAAGTAATTTTATCTCCTTTCTCAGGCCTTCAATGGGGTTGAAGATTAGATAATCATAGTTACGTTCCTCTTATGATTTAGCCAAGCTTATTTCTGATGCAAGATTTAGACTCTTTGAAACAGAATGTTTATTAAAACATGTATCATGTGTTTCTTGCTTAATATTGTTTACGTTGTTTGTAATTTTATACTTGATATCTGTTTTTATTGTATATAGTTTTGTATTGGGTTTGGATCGCTCTTGTTTAGACAAAAGGGGGAGGTGATGGGAAAGCCTTGTTAGCCAATTATCTTTAAGAGGTGAGTCCAAGTTAAGGCATGGCTTTCTGGGACCTGGAGAAAACTGGTGCACAACCCAGGTGTGTGCTCTTTCTCTGTGTGATTCCCATGAGACACAGCTGAGCTTGGACTTCTCATTCCTGTTTCGTGAGTTTTCCACTTATAGTAAATAAAAATATAATTGTTTTATCCTTTGGCCAGCCTGGTTATTTCCTGAGTTGAGCTATTTTCTACACTTACAGGACTGAAAAATGAAGAACAAGAGACCGAGTAACCTTTTTATACCTGGCAAAAAAAAAGCAGAGAAGTGGGAACACATTTCTGTAAGCGCTTTGTACAGTGGCACTACTCTGCTATGAAGAGAGATTCCACTGGAGCAAAATGCTTCTTATTGGCTCTTATTTTATAATATTTGCTTTGGGGATTAGGTTTCTAACAGACAGGCTTAAGTATACACTAAAAGCATGATATGTATCTGTCTGTCTACTGTCTATCTTTCTCTCTGTCCATCATCTATCTATTCTCTGTCTGTCTGTCTATCTGTCTTTCTATCTGTCTATCAAATATGTTTTACATAATTGAAAACTACTCATTTTGTTATTTTCTTCCCACTTTTCTTTTATGTTGCACCTCACAGTGAAGTATTAAGTATATACTAATATTTAATTCAAAAAGAAGGAATAGGGTTTTCCAAAGAATATACTATTATTATTCAATGTGCTGTTGCCATGGTGAGTGGTTCTCAATGTAAAAACTAATGCGAGGATCACTCAAGAAACCCTCTCAAGCTCATCTCCTTTCTAGGTGTTTCATCAGAAGCCTTAGACAAAATCAACAAAGATGGGTGTGTCTTTACAACAGCTCATCCAGAGCATCTTCCAAAATGGTCTTTCCTCCTCACTTCCTAACTTCAGAAAGAAGATAGTCCCATTAGACTGATGGCATTGCCAGATCATAATCTTTGAGGCTTTTTCAACTGTTGCTTGCATACATATTCTAGGTCACCAATCCAGTTTAGGATAGTTGCATGTTTTTTTTTTTTTTTATTTCTATTGCTCTGTAGCCCTATTCAATGCACAGAAAAAGTTCTACTAATCCCTTGGGTGTGAAGCAAAACTCTTAGGTTTATATAATCACTTATTCTAAAGGTTTGGCTGAACTATCCTTAATCAAGGAAACAGTGGCAACGGCCTAAAAGATGGCTCAGAGGTTAAAAGCATTCTTGAATGTGAGTTTGGTTCTCAGTAGCCACAGGGTGACTCATAACTGGTCTGTAACTCCACTTCCAGGGGATCTAATGCTTTCTTCTGGTATCCACTGACACTGAGCAGAGATGTAAAATAGGACCTGCCCATAGGGGTCAACACCTTGACTGGGAGTTTATTGCATCATCAGTCTTCAGTCTTCCAAACATTGAACGTCTCATTCCATGCTAAGCTAAAAAGACTGAACAGTCCTTTTATTTTCTAGACAAAACTACCAAACCTTTATCTAGCTTACTGCTTTTATTTTTTTAATTAGCCTATTAATTTTAAGCAGGTTTAGTTGTCTGACCCCATCTGAACTTTGCACTACAAAGGTCAAAATTAAGAATCTAATCTAGACTTCAAAAATTGTGCAGCAGATCTGGGAAATTGTAACTTATGCTTATGAACCTACTTGGAATAAAAGTGAGAAAGGAACAAATAGCTTGTTGCATAGAAACCACAGCAGCAAACTGGAGTGCAGAAAGCAAAACAACAGCAATAATTTTCTATCCTGATTTAAAATTGAATAGGAATTTCCACTTAGAAAGCTAAGAGTAAGTTTTACCCCCCTAAATCATGGTAGTAAGTGAAGTTTGAACAATACATCTTGATTGGAACAAGATAGGAAGAAATTTCATTAAAGCAAGAGGTCTGTCTAAATTTATTAGCAACCCATTTTCTTATCTATGTTTACTGTAAATGCTTAAAGAAATAGAATGTACTAGAAATGTCCCAAATCACTAATGTGTCAATTTTAGTTTCCAGCATTATCAGCACATTTTTCTGATGACAATACACTATAGTTCTTAAGTGCATTTTCACCATATTATTGAGGTTAAAATTAGCATAAGCAAACATGCTATAAGATACAAAGAGTGAAATAACCTCTGAAGAGTTTTCTTTATTTCCAACCATAAATAATGTATTTTATTATAAAAATAATACAATAAAAATAGGAACTTTTATTGATGACTACTAAAGCTATGCTCTCTGAATTGATGAAGCTCTGCAGGTGACAATCAAATGGCGATATTTCAAGGTATACTATCTTTTTTTCTGAAGAACCGAAGCTCTTTTTACATTTGAAGACACTCATTTTCCCATTCCTATCCATTCTGATTCTACCCTTGCTATCACCACATGGCTCTAACTGGAACCCTCTTTTTACTTTCTGACTTCTTCTTCCTCTTCTGATGAACCAGGCATGAATGCCTTAATCATCCATTTTGAACAGGTTTCAGTTTAAGGTTGGAGTGAAAGAATCAAGAATGATAGGAACATATTTTCATTTATGAATAGTAAGCTCTGAGATATCTGGACCAATTTCCATTATCTAAGCCTCCCATAGAGCAAAAAGACCTTCTTACCACAGGGAGTTGTCTGGTAGCTAACATGCAGAAAGGAACAGAGTTTAGTGGCCAACAGAGACTTAATGGTGAAATTCCCTGTCCTAGCTTTTCTGCCTGTTCCTCTTTTATGAACAGTGAGTATGTCAATTTCTGCTTAAGTTAGTTCAGGATGAGTTTCCCGCAAAAGTATGTGCTTTTGTGTTCAAATAAATTATTCCAAATAGAAGTATGGTTGACTGTACCATCCAGTCTCTTTTTACTTGAAATAGCCAACATGATTTTGGAGAAAAGGAAAGTGTCAGATTGGAGAAGTAGCTCAGTTGTGGAGTACCTGATAGAATCTTCAAGGCACCCTCAAGTTCCTTTAAATGGAGACTGTACCTTTTTGTTTGCTGGCAACCCAGACCCAAATAATCACACAGAAACTGAAATTACCAGGCACAAGTGAGAACAGATCACGAAACACACAACGAAACCCACTTTGAGAGTTTATTAAAAAGAAAGACTCATGCACGAAGGACTGAGGAAGTTGGTGCAGGGAGAGAGTGTGGAACGGACATGTCCAGCTTTTAAAGGCTGTGTA
>NC_022030.1:31342884-31351829 GCF_000317375.1 Microtus ochrogaster
AAAAAAATAAAGGCTGTGTAGAGCATGCACACAGGGGCTTAAATAGCTGCTTCATGCGTAGGTGACAGGGTGCACACAATTGCATCATGCATAGGTGACATGATCATGCTGCATGTGGGTCACATAGGGTCTGAAGACCCTGGGTGGCTATGCAAGTTGCCTGAGCACTTGTCAGTGCATGTGTGGCCCTGGAACCCGGAAGTGCCAGCCAGAGCACTGTGTGGTGAAAACTATAACAAAAACTATATTAATTACACTGTTTGGCCAATAGCTTAGGCATATTCCTAGCTAACTCTTATATCTTAAATTAACCTTCATTAAATCTGCCTCATTTTCTACATGTCTTGTTTATTTGGAGGCTGGTTTGTGTATTTCTCCTTTGGTAGCTACATGGTGTCTACCTTTATTCTGCCCTGTCATAGCCCGAAGCAGCTTCTTTATTAACCAATGGTATTAAAACATATTCACAGCATACAAAGGGGAATCCCACATTAGGTTTGAATTCTAGCACTGAAAAAACTATAACTTGAAAATCCAGTAACATTATATATATATATATATATATATATATATATATATGCCAAAATATATTTTCTGTCATAAAAATATTTCAAATGTTTATAAATCAAATTTGCACTTTCCTAGATTTCAGAAAAATAACAAAGAACTTGAATGGTAAATGTTTTTTAATGGAATTTTATCCATAGCTTTTCCCATAGAATAATTGACAAAAACTTACCTTTATTTCCTATGCTAGAGTCTAAATATGTTTATGCCCATTTAGATGAAAAGAAGTCTCCAAATAAAACCAGGAGCAGACCTTGACCTCCTCAACCATAGACTTTTATAATAGCTCTTTCAGGATGTGTACTGTCTTGTAATAGAGCAAATGACATATATAAATTTATCTGCGCAGGCATAGATTCTAAAGTTGTACCCACTAGCTAAATATGACTGTGAAATGAATAAGTAGCTGGAAGATTGACAGATCCCATGCAACCAGTTTTTATCATGAAAAAAATAAGCTTTACCCTATTGTCTCTAGTTGCATTAATTTTCTTCAGTAGCATCAGCATCAAGTTCACAAATGCTACAAATAGACTTTAAAATACTTTGCATACTGCTTCCTTCTTGCTATAGATAATACAAAACAACAAAAATGGAGAAGAAGCAAGAAATGAAAGCAGTGATTTGTATTGTGGGTTTATTTACAGTTGCTGTGAGTGGAAAGAGAGGCTACATTGTGGGATGGATGGATGAGTGATCGTTGGTGCCAGATGTTGACCATGACAGGTGCATAATAAAAACACCCTTTGTGGTTTTCCCTCAGAATTCCAAGTATATTTGTAAACAGGGGAAACATCTGCTCACTCTTTCTCTCATTGACAGATTGCTATAGCTCCTGGGACTGTGACTTTTTAAAAATCTGGAACATTATTTTTTGTGAAATCGTCAATGCATTATCTAAATGTTTTTCATAAACAAAATGGAAAATTGTAGTCAGTTCTTTTCACTGACTACAGTCATTTTACTTACTAAATGGTTGCACTGTCTTGCAATTCCAGGCCATCTGTCTTTTGGTTCAAAGAAAAGTTCCAAAAGATTAATTAAAACAGCAAAATCCATTGATTATAACTTCAGGCCTGCAAAATTATGTTTGCCAACTCACTCCATATTTCCATCAGGTCGGCCTATAGTTAGCATGGTTTGACAGCTATGATGCAAATGCTGGTAGCTAAGTTAAAGCATGGGTATAAAGTTGCATGAACAGGATGCCCTATATTTGGAACTGGTGCCTTCAAGGTGATCATCACTGGTACATACTATGCAAGTAGCATGACTGTAGCTTTTAAAGGATAGGAATACATAGAAAGAAGTTATCAATGTCCTGTAAAGGCATGGGAGCTCAGTTTATCCAACAGAATGAAGATGTGTGTTGAGATCTGTCTTAAATTTTATACTGTATGGGCAAATGCAAAGGAGGGAGTCCCTGGTCTCTTTTAGATGGCAGGTCTGTGTCAGGTACAGGCTGATTCTGGGGATAGAGTGGGAGAGGAAAAGAAGGGTTCCAACTGAGTGGCATGGACATTTAAATATAGCGAGAGAAACACTGAGCTTTTATCCATATTTTCAAGGCAATTCGTAATCAAACAATCCCCCAAATTCAGTGTTATACTCCTTTTCTTTGATATCAAAATGTGGCTTGTGGTGAAATAACCCTTGTTTAAAGGAAATTTTAGTCCATATTTTGATGTATAAGTAGAGTAAAGGTTGGGACAATATGCACACTCATTGTGAGCCTATAATTCTTCACCCGTGTGGAAATCAGGAGGAAAGATTAGGGGCTGTAGCACAAATAGGCATTTATAGTTTCACTTTCTTCTTTCACCATGTTGAAACATGCTGAAAAATCCCTGTAATGGGGCCCTTGGTTGAAATTTGGATTTGGTCTTTATGAGTTGTGAATCCCTTAATACATTCAAAAGTAGAAACGAATAGATGTGTGTCCTGTGGATCAGACCTTTGGCGAGGCTTACATAGGCCTTACCAAATCATCAGCACCCTTTCTTTTAAAAGAGTGGAGGAAAAAGAGGGTTATTTCCATATACAAATACTTTTCAGTTTTCTGGTTTTACCTGCATGGGAAGTGTAGGCTTCCCTCTTGCTTTTAAGGCTCTCCACCAATATTACTCTGATAAAACTGAAACTCGCCCTTAGCACTTCAGGGTGCCTACTGATGTGCTACTTCTTGGGAACAGTTGTTCTTTTTCATTTCTGATTGTGGAATAAACAATATTATTTCCTCTTTAAGGACTACTAAGCTGTAGGAAGAGAGAGAATTTCCTAGGTTTGTGGAAATAATAGAGCTTCACTGTAGGAGACTACAGAACTTATTAGAACTGAACAATTAATTATTTTATTCAGAAAGTTGAGAACACAGCTGTACTGGATCTGGCAATGGCCAGATTTGGCATTATTTCCTGGCTCCATCCCTTACTAGTAATGTCACTGTGGATAATAAATTTATTATCTTTGAAGTTCAGCATCATCATCTATAAAATGCAAGCTGGCAATATCTCCATTATGTAGATGTGACCACACATGGTGATTTATGCAGTGTGACTAGCCGGTTGGTTCAGTGGATGAGAATAACTGTCAGAAAAAAATGTGGTTAGGGAAAATAAAGGCATCATTAACAACAGTGTTAATAACCTTTTACAAGTGGCACATATGCACCGTCTTGTTTAAGCATCACAATAACAGAATCATTGTCTCCATCTCAAATAAAGGAAAGTTGCTCAAGGATATTGACATAGAAATCAGTGTAGTGGGTATGGTCCATAAGCGTCTTCCCGAGCCTGTTTTTAATGTTCTTAATGCTTAGTCTAGAATTACTCTCTTGGTTATTATGAGAAACAGGCTTGAGGCACACACTTCTGACAATTTAAGCTTTGAGAAAATTGTGTATCCCACTGTAGCTCCTACATACCTAGAACTCACTATATTATCCAGGTTGGCTTCAAACTCATGACACTCTGATTACAAGACAACCCACAAGACTTGGCTTGATTTTCATGATGCCCAGAGACCCTCATTTACAGAATGTCATTAATATGTTCAACGTTGTCTCATCTACAAGTAGATTTTCCCTGAGTGCTTGCTTTTTTAAGTTGGTAACAGAAACAAACTTATTGAAGGTTGAAATGATCTTGGGATCATAGTTTGGCCACTAACCCAAGAGTAAGAAACAAATGCACAGGCAAGTTCTAAGGAGTAAAACACAGGTGAATTGGGGTTACCATCAAATTTTAGGATGGGATGCCTAGTGTGTTCTAGGAAAGTCATTATGCTTTTTTGGAACCAATACACAGTTAAACTTGATAGATATTTTTAAATCAGCCTACCTAAGGAGGCGAAGAAGTTGTTCCAATCATATGTAAGACCCAAAGTCAAAGAATGAAGGCAAAAACAAACAAACAAACAAACAAACAAAAAAACAAAAACAAAACAACTAGTGGGAATGGGAGGCAAGGGAGGACACAGAGCTGAAAGCAGTTGGGCTTTATCAGATGGATGGACATGGCACCAAGATAAGACCATAACAGACAGGTGCTTCAGGGTACAGAGTGGCAGGAACCCTCATGAACAATCCGACTCACAGCCCACCATTATATAGAAGAGGTGAACACTAGAAGAGCTAATAAATACAGAAGAGATTCCCCTCCATGGAGAATGGAAAGGAAGATGGAAGAATTAATCTCTTGATAGGCTCATATTATCCTCCAATCTCCTCTTTTTCTATTTCTGTGTTTTGTTTCTACAACACCATGGTTCAATGACAAGATTAAAATTTTACAAATAAAGGCAATATACATTATGACCTTTGTCTCATCTAGTCTTTTTCTAATCTTCAATCTTGGTGCCATTTTTGAAGATGCCCTGTCACATTTATGCTTTAATAAGTGTCATTCCCCACCAGGCATAGAGATCTGACACATGTAAATTTAGGGGTCCTAGGCTTTGCCAGATAGCCTACTGGAGTTGCTTTTGGTCATGCTGTTTCATTACAGCAATAGAAATCAGAGCAAGAGAAATCCTAATAAAGACAGAAATTGGGCCCAGGATTGTGGGTATTGGGATGGACCATATGGATTTTGAAAGGATGTGGGAGTACTATGGGATTTTGGCCTAGAAAAGCCATTGAGTGCTGATAACTTAGTAAGCTGTTATAAAGGAGCTTAGAAGGTAAGACTGTTGAGAGCAGTGAAGATGATAGAGGCCTGGCTTGCGAAGTTTCAGAGGGAAGCGAAGACTCTCCCTGGGCATTGGGGTGAAGAATCTGTGGGGTCTGGTCAGCTGGAGATGAAGAATTAGCTGTGATTAACCAGATACCAGAACTACTAAAGTAAGACCTTTGCTTTGCTGAGACAATGAATGTCTGTCACCTGGGGCTGAAGTAACAGCCGTGACTAAGGAGAGACCAGCATGATGGAGGTGGGAAGTCCTCTAGAAAATGTTTCTTCAGGATCAGCATTTAGCAGCTGTGTTCCAGAATGAGCCAAGATGGTACCTTTGTGCTGGCAGCTAAGCTTAACAGTCTAAGAGGCACTCAGGTGGTACTGCTTTTGAAAGCATAATAGGGTCATGGAATGTAGCTGAGGCTTCGCATTGGGAGAGCCTGTTGGTTGAAAGTGATGCAGGGGCCCTAGCATTTTGGAGATGCCAGTACCATAGGTTGACCACCAAGAACAGCAGCAACCGTGGAGTCGAGCCAGCGGGATCATAGAAGACAAGCTTATGTGTGTTAGAGAGCCAGAGAACTGACTCAAGCTATTTAAAGGAATCCCAAAGATTGTGACTAATTCCCAAATATTGAACGTTGTGTGATTGATTTACACTGTTGGACTTTGGTGTTGCTTTGATCTGCTTGTGACTATGTCCTGATACTTCTGTATTAGAATAAAGAAGTAGTTAACTTTTTTAAATTTTATTTTATGTTACAGGAGCCCTTAGTTGAGAGACTGAATTTGTAAAGAGATGTTAGGTTTTAAAAGAGATTTTGAAATTCTAAGGTGCTGGAATTTGTAAAAACTGTGGGATGTTTAAAGTCTGGAAAACATCTTATATTGTGATGTTGATATCAATGTGCGGTCTTGGGGATGAACAAGAAAGGAAGGCTTGTGGCTTAACAGTAAGGTGTTTGTGTGTCAAACTGACAAGGAGTCAGTTGTGCTGGATGGTCTACAGAGCTAGTTCCAGGACAGCTAAGTCTGTTATACAGAGAAACCCTGTCTCGAAAAGCAAAACAGAAAAAGGAATGACAAAATATTTGACTTGCCTAGTGAGGTCTCAAAACTAAAATGGTGTGTTTTCAAACTTCTTTCTCCAGTGTTTCCTCCAGGAAAACTTCGCCTTATATTCTATATAATTCATTCAAAGTAGAGCTAAGGAACAGAAGGAAGCACGAAGGGATTTAAATGCTTGTTGATATCTTAATTGGATATAATTTAAATATAAAAAAAGAAAATACCTCTCTAAGATCAGGATGTAGGCTGGCCTGTAGGGTGTTTTCTGACAGTGAGGCAGAATGTCCCACAAGTCTAAGACCGTTGTCTTATGTTGCTAGTTTCTAGACAGAGGGGATGATTTCTTACTTTTTTAACTTTGGAAACCTCGCAGCATGCCTGGCACAGAACACCAGCCCCTACAGCAGGACAAATGGGTGGAGCTGTTTAAGGGCAATGAAACAAAGGATAAGGGTTCAATAAACTTGTTTTTATTAGACTTTCCATTTCCAGGCAAAATATTTGAATCTGGCCTTTTGCATATTAAGCATTTGGCTTATTGGTAATGCAATTATTATTCTATTACTTCATATTTAGAAAATGTAGTATTATGAATAAAAATAATTTGAGGCTGCTGAGCAACCATTGCTGTTCAAATTCTTTTCCTCGGTGCAACAAATACCCGCCAGGACAAATTCACTCCCATGGGTTTAAAAAGTTGTCTTGAATAATAAGCAACAATAATTTGACAGTGATGACATTTAAATCATGCACTTGAATGCAATTCCCAGAGCTAGAGAAGCTGGGACCCAGTGACTGAAGCAGTGGATTGAATCTCTGCTGCCAGATGGCAGCTGAAATATAATGGGCTTAGAGCTGTCAGCTAGAGGCTTGCGTGCTAAGGAGGAGCCAGCTTTTCAGTGATGGAAAAAAATGGAAAGCTGGGGTGGATACTTAAAATACTTGCATTGTTCTTACTGGCTCATAAAGGATAAGGGAAATGCTATTCGTGCACATTCTGCTTAGGATACTATTTGTAGTGAAGGTTTGTGAGCATCGCATATGCATCAGGATGCTATTGCTAATCTTTGTATATACACTCTGTGCTTAAAAAGAACCAGATTATAATTTTGGAGCTGTGGTGTTTACATGACTTTGTTCTGGTGGTTCAAGAGAAACACAAACAGTGAGAAAAACTTCCCACATGGCCTCAGCTTTTTAGCATGGGGCTTCTAAATTTTCTCTAATTACTGACCTCATTTTCTCGTTATGCTGTATGTCACAATTGGTTTGGGGCAAAATTCCTTCAAATTTTCTATTCTCTGCTAGAACAGCCTAACAATAATGTAATTCTCCATAGGATGAAGCTGTTTTCCATGTTTCTGTAAAGTTCCGTTAGGGAATGCATCTGGAATCATTCGACCATGCTCAATGTTTTAAAATGCCAGAATGAGGGTATTAGAAGAGACCCTGGAGGAAGGAGAGATGGGATTCGCTGTGCTCTGCTAAAACCAACTCAAGCAGAATATATCTGGCCACACGTTTATCCTGATAAACATGATGATAGGGAACAATTTGTTTAAGCATCGGCTGTGTGTATTTACTGGTACATCTATATATAGGTTGTCAGACTGCCTAAAAGAGGCCATAATAGAAAACAGTTGCAGCCAGTGAGTTATGTAATGTGATCAATCCAATGAAAATCTGGCATCCAGATGCAGGGCTACTGACAGCATGAAGAGTCAACTTCTCCACCCTTTTAGGGATACATACATTTCCTTTTGGTTACTGTTCATGAAATTACATTGTTATCTCCTTCAGTTGTTCAATGAGCCCCTGGAAAGATGAATAAAATGCATTAAGATGGAAAGAAAAGGAGAAAGGCCCCAGGCTAAAGAGTTTATAGCTGGAAAACTGAAGATTTTTATGCAGGTAAATTTCCCAAATAGAAAAGAGCCACAGAGTCTTGGGCCATTCAGAAATAAATATGCTGTTCCTGCCTTGTGATATTTTCAAAACCCTATAGTATTGTAACTCTCATTCTCATAAATATAGGACACTAGTCTTCATAAAGGCCTAAAAAAATCATTCCAATGAAGGTAATATCAAAAACTGGTGAAGCAGGGATTACTTAAGTGAAAATGAGTAGGGTTTCCATCACTTTAGTTTCACAATTTGACACTATTAAGGTTATTATATAGATGCCTGCCAGCAAGTTACCATTAAGAACCTTTCAGTATATCCATTATAAATCTCATTTTTCAGGGGTTAATAACTTGGTCATAAAAATTCACCGCAGGCTGAAATCAAGTCTTGAAAGGAAATAATTTTTCTTAATCCGAACACAAGAACTTGCCCATGTCCCAGAGACTAAGAAGATCTGAAATCTGAAAACATAAATTACATGTATCAGTGTGTTTCAAAGAAATAAAATCAATAGGCTACAAAAAGTAATATAGGATATCCATTGTGAATTTGCTCTCATGCCTGTGAAGGGTAAGTCTGCTGACTGGGAGCCAGGAAAACTAAAAATGTAGTTTGAGTCCCAAACTGATACCTTAGAATAGAAGGAGAGAACGGGAATCAGATTTGGAGGCCTGAAAGCCAGGAACGAGGATGTCCACAGCATGGAGTGGCAAATCCTCTAGTTTAAGCACTTGATGGAACTTCATCCTTCCTTCATTCTTTTCTTGAGTTTTGGCTTCTAGGATTAGAGGACACCTTATCCAATTGGTGAATGTGAACTCTTTAACTCAAGTCTACCCATTCAAATGCTGATCTGTCTCAGGAACACCCTCACTGATATATCCAGGTAATAATGTTTTGCCAGCAACCCTAGCATCCTTTAGCTCAGTCAAGTTGACACATAATAATAGCCATCATAATATATACAAAGTTTTGTCTAAAAAACTTAGTACCAACTCTGGTGCTGTCAGACATAGCAATATATTGGGTGGTGTTAGTTTTTTGGTGGTTGTTTTCTATCTCTCCTCCTTCCCTCTCTTATAGTCCCTTTTTTTTTTCTCCCTGCATCTTAACTTTGTCATTATTCTTTTCTTACCAAGTTATGTCATCCCAAGTGAAATTCAGTTCTTCTCATGTAATAAATACTTGAACTTTAGCCGGGCGGTGGTGGCGCACGCCTTTAATCCCAGCACT
>NC_022030.1:31351929-31368382 GCF_000317375.1 Microtus ochrogaster
AAAAAAAAACCTTGAACTTTTCTCAGTAGATAATGAGCAAAAAATGCCCTATTGTAGGTCAGAACTGCATGTACAGTTATAGAGATGAGTTCATTTTCCCCTCGTTCACCATAATCTGTGTAGTAGAAAAATACTATAAATAGAACCATTGTATGGCTCATTCTGTATAACAGGAGAACGACAAGGTGTGGCTCCTGTGAGGAAACAGCTTAAACTATGTCCGTTTTGAGTAGCCCACAGAATATGACACTCGTCCTAGATTTACCAGAGGCACAATAAACATTATCGTTTGCTTCCTGTTGGCTGTGCTAAACACCATGACCGAAAGCAACCTGGGGAGGAAAGGGTCTGTTTCAGCTTATAGGTTAGATTCTATGGTCAAGGAACTATAAGAAAGAAACTTAAGAAATTGAATAAAAGAAAAAGAGATGCCTACCACATTTTAAGTGCAAGAAATAAGAGCCAATAAGCTGAAACACTCTGGGCAGTTTCAGTGAATTACTTGGACAATTAGGCATTGATGTGTCTTGTTGACTCCTGAAACACCAACATTCTTAGTTGTGCCTCAATCTTCTTATTGGTGTGCTGAAATTCTTGTATTATGTATTGTAGTGTGTGTGTGTGTGTGTGTGTGTGTGTGTGTGCGCTTGTGCATGAGTGTGCATGCATGCATACACACGTTGATGATGTTGGGTGTCTTTCTCCATCACGCTCCATGTTATGCTTTGAGACAGGAGCTCTCTTTGAACCTGGAGCTGATTTATTCTGCTGACTCATCAGCAGCCCTAGGGGTTCTCCTGTCTCTGCCTTCCCAGGATTGGGATTACAGGTACCTGTTCCTTCAGAGGTTGCATGTTCAGCAAGGACTTTACTGACACACCTTCCTAGCCTCTGGCCTGTGCACTGTTATCAGCTCCTACTAGTACTTAGATTTCCTTTTTGGTCCGAGTGATACAGCAGTACTTGGTGTTTGTTGGACAGGCATCTTCTGGCTATCCCACCCATCTTTAAGTGGCAGATATTGGGCGATCCCATGTGCCTTGCTGCCCCCTACTGGTAAGAGAAGACTCTTACAGTTGGGGTTCCAACACAACCAGAGAGGTACCTCTTATGAGAACTTCCACAAACTCCCCTTTAAAACTAAATAAATTGAATGTCGTACAATTTATTACCTTCCTATTTAGTTTGGCTTTTGAATTGTTTGTTTTCCTTAATATATTTATAAGGAATAGCTTCGTTTTCTCATCGTCTTTCTTTAAAATGGGCACACACCACTGAGAGCACAAGACACCCAATCCTTTTTAGAATTGTGAAAATATTTTCCTTCTCTTTACACTTAAACTAAAGAATTGATTATTGATGTTTTTGAGCATAAAGTTTGTCTCTAAATTGAAAACATATTTTTGTGTTTGTGTGTTTTAAACAGAGAATTAATTTTTTTTTCTCTTTCGGTGGGGGTGGAGGCAAACCCAGCAGATCAAGGCTCACCTTGGTGGTTTCTGATAAGGACTTTCTACTTTGTAGATTGCCACGTTTCACTCACTGCATCTCACATGGTAGAGAGCTCTTTGTCCCTTCCAGTTACAAGGACACCAGGCCTGTTTGGCTTGAGCCCTAATGTTATTACTTCAACTACATTTTATCACCTCCTATTGTCTCTGTCTTAAACACAGTCATGCTTGAAGGCAGAGCTTCAACATATATGAATTCTGCAGGAATAGAACATCTCTTCTGTAACAGAAATGCATAAATTTCAATAGTCTTAGTTTTTCAGTTACCCGCTTGAACTATTCTTTTTTAAAGCTTAGATATGTTGAGTTAATAATTAACCTGATTGTCATTAATATTAGAATGATAAGGTATGATGACAATACAGCTGAGAAAGTGGATCTAAAGCCTAGATAAGGAGGACTGATCAATAGATAGATAGATAGATAGATAGATAGATAGATAGATAGATAGATAGGATGGATAGGTAGATAGATCAATAGATGGATGACTGATAGACAGATATATATATATACAGACAGAAAGAAGTCAATGTGCTACCTTTCATTACAAAACAAATAATAAGATATATTATGCCAGACAAAGCATCTATGTATTTTCATTTAGTCATCTGATAAAAGATGATTGAGACATTAAGATAAAGAATATTTTCCCACCAGGAATACACAGACTTAAGAATGTGTATATAAAGTACACATCGCAGTTTAAGGAGCCTAGCCTGAGGGTCAGAGAGGAACTTAAAAGACTTTCTGCGTTCAAGGGCTATAGTTTAATGTTCCCCGAGTAGCCATAGAGTGCTGGTCTAGAATACGGCACATACTTGTGGCCTTTGTTCTTTGTTAGTCTGCAATCAAAGACCATAAGTGCTTAGGTCTGACAGCTTGGCACTTTCAGAATGTTCTTAAATCACGTCATACTTTCTTCCACTAGGCTGTCATGCTGACTGAAGCAGTAGGTTATACCTTTTGGGCCGAAGTATGCAGCTAAGAGTCATTGATGTGCAGTTGAAACAAAAGTGAAACAAAACTCCCCCTCCCCTTGTTTTGTTCTTTCGCTGCTTGGTGGGGACAGAATAATCTCAGAGCATCTACTGGGGCCTTCTAGACATTTCAGAGTAAAAGGATTAAAAACAACTGACTTGAAAACCTTGATATCTAATACTTTTGCTGGCTTTCTTTGAATTTCCTTTGACAGTTTTTTTTTCTTTCTTCTTCTTTTTCATTTTAAACCGTGGGGAAAACAGACCTGGAACCACCTTTCATAGTTGTGCATGGATGTTAAAGACATACACACAGCTCTACCTATAGGCATTGCCATCCACCGTGGGAAGAGGCCATGATTCTAAGTATACCATGTCCAATCATGTACATGTCTTGCTTTGATAAATAACTATTGAAAATGTTATCCATTTGAAAATAAATCTTTAAGTGAAACTGGAGTCTGTACCATCAAAAGACATATATCTATAATCCCATCTTTCAAGAGCCTGAGTCAGGTGGACAGCATGGAGTTTGAAACCAGGCTAGACTACACAGTAAGCTGGGGACAAGCCTGGACTACAGAGTGAGACCTGCCTCGAAAAAAATGATAATAATGTTAATTGTATTCCTTTTTTGTGCAGTTTCTAGTCTGAAGGAGAGAAAGCATGGCTGTCAAAATTTGTTGTCTTTTATCTGGAGATCAATTCCTCACTTGTGGACCTGTTTTGAGCCTGGGTGACTCTTTGTTCTCTTCTGAGCTTTTTCCACCACGCTCCCTCATTAATCAAACAAAAATAGTGTGTGTTACTAGCCTTCTGTAGTCTGGTATGAATTTAAATTGTTATCTCTATTCAGGGGATTTATGTTCTTGGATTTACCCATAATACTAGAATAAATGTCTTTCTATTTTATTTTTTCTAAAAGAATCCTTAGACATAAGCAGAAAAAACAACTGCTTTAGTAGTCAGTCCCATTGTTGTCAAAATCATACAAAGAACCAGTTACCTTTTTTTTGAGAAGACTGGTGTTCAAACTGTTTATATAAAGTTAAGGGCAGAACTATTAGGAAGGAGCAAGTTGGCACAGTATTTTGGAGGTCAAAAAATCAAATTAAGATTTACAGGTGGCTTCTTATATGCTAGGCAGCATGAAAGAATTTTTACATTTTCTTAGCTCACTTAGAAGTTGCTGACAACTTCTGTCCACCATAGAAGACATAACATCGTAGAGAGTAAAGATTTCCAACACTCTCTCAACTAACAAAAGAAGTCTGATCTCTCTGACTTCAGTGTATATTGCTCAGTGTAGTAAAACATTGTCAGTATGCATTTGCATGTATGGCTGCATTTACTCTATCCAAAACTTGCTTGGATCATTTTGGATTAATGTGCTCTATTCATGACTATATTACTTTTGCTGGGTTTTACATGGTAAGTGAAGATGAATTGCTTTTGGAAATGTCCTTATTGATGCATGTGTTCAAAAATGGTTTGTGTAAGGTGATAAAAAGGTTATTAGAGAAGAAAGATGCAAAAATATCCAAGAGCTGCCTCCTACCCAGCTGGTGAATGTTACTCTCCAACTAGCCTCTGAATATGAACATTTCTGCATTATTTGAGAATCAGTCAGGTGAAGCCAAGCCACACAATTTTATTAAGCTCAAAAGTCAGGCCACCCCGAGACACCAACAATGTGAAAATATGAATGTCACATTGTTATATATCTAGAACATGTGGTTGGCCGATCAGGGTTATTGAGGCTAATTTTCTGTTTACTCTGAATTAGATTATTCTACAGTTTCATTTAAGATTGTGATATAACACTTTACTAAAATGAATAAATCATTTTATCTATTTGTGAAATAAGGAGAAAATTAGGTGGCAAATAGAAACAAATTAATAATAGTTTGCAAGATACAAACTGACTTAGTGGCTTGTTCAGTAGTATCATTTTTTTAAGGAAACCCGTAGATTATTCTGGGGTCTAAACAGCAAACATATCTGAGCAAAATAGTGCAGGAAATGCAAACAAATCTTGTTTATGTAAAAAAAAATACACCCATTTATCTACAATCAATTCTCTCAATATGAATCAGGGCTGTTTTGGAATTCCATTTTTAATGAGTGTGTGTGTGTGTGTGTGTGTGTGTGTGTGTGTGCTAGAAATACTGTCTTTCTTCCATTCCAACAGAAAATAAAATATACAAGTGTTTTCCTGAATTCTTTTAGAAGTTACCCTAAATAAACCACAAATCCTATTAATTTAAAGGGCATTTTCTATGGGCTTATATTTTAGGATTCGTTTACATTAGAAATATCAATCTATAAAACACTAAGAACCATATTGTTGACTTAATTATTCAGTCCAACGTGAAGCTTACACAGTCTTTTTGCACATTTGAGCTCTGTTTCAGAGAGCCCTTTCTGCTTATAACTTTCATGCCCAAGTTGAAGATATAAGGCGCTTAAGACATTACTTTGTGCTGATTCTGTCCTTTGGTGCAATGGTAGTAACAAAATAGAGTAAAATAAATGTACAATGTAGTTTTGAAGGGGATCTTAGTCTGCATGTCTGTAGCAAAATTCTAGAGATCAGGGTGACTAGTAAGCAATAGGTTTATTCCTCTCGGTCTGGGAGAGTGATGTTGAGAGCAACATACCCTTAGAGTCTGTGTCTGATGGAAATCTGCTTTGTGCTTCCTAGATAGAGTCTTCTCATTGTGTCTACTCAGGGTTGAAGGGGTGAGAGATCCCAGTGGAGTGTCTTTTATAATGACACTGAGGAGATCTATGCTCAAAGATTTTATTTTAAAGTATGTATCAACTTGAGGGTTAATAGTTCATCCCACTGATTTTTGGGAAGAAACTGAGACCATAGCAGTCTCATTTCTATTTGCTATTTCTAATATCAAGTTGGCATAAATAAATTGAGGCTGCTGAAATAAAATTTATAAAGCAGATCCATACCACTATAAAAGGTGGATCCTCCATTTTTAAAAATGTTATTTATTCCTGCTAACTTTAAAACCTGACTGATTGGAAGTGGTCAAGTCACTTTAAAGAGAATCTTTAGAGATTTGTGAAAAGTGATATATATATCGCAGCTTGAAACTGAGCAGAAAGCAAGCTTCGGAAGAAGCACATTAACCTTCAGGGTAGCGTGGATACATACTGTGTGACCTTTGAATGGAATTCTTACTGCTGTGGCATTCCAAAGGAGAAAGCAATGCAGCATTCTTCATGAAAACAAAACAAAATGAAAAACCTCAAAAGATATAAGAAAGGCATATTTTGCGGACTAGTTGATGTCTCTATAAGGCAAGTTAAGAAATAACTTGTGAGAATAGAAGGTCCTCATCGATGTCTACATCAAAACAAAACAGGACAAACCCTCCTGGGGCCTGTTGTTTAAAAACAAAGGATTTTTTTAAAAAAATACTTTTCTAATGTTAAAACTGTTTCATGAAACCAGGCATGGTGGCATATTTATATTCCCAGACCTTGGGAGGCTGACAAAGAAAATTATGAGTTTGGGGATAGATATGAACCTATGTCAAAGACAAACAAACAAAAAATCCAGAACACCAGCTTGTATTACGCGAATTCTTTGTCTCTCAACACAATGAAGAGACGTCAAGATTGAACCACACATGAGAAGTCTGTTAAGAGTTGCCCATGGGCATAAATCCTGCTCTGATAACCTGAACCTCAGAGCTTCTCTGAGTTCTTAATGTAGTTCCACAAAGCACGGAGGCCACAGTACTGGGGATGCAATTAGGGAGAGAAGACCGGACTGTGAACATTTGCAGGTTCTGATTCTCTGTCTCCCTCCCCTTGACAGAAGTTCTTGAGATGCTAGTCAGGGGAATCCAGCTCATCACACTTATGTTTCAGGACACAGAGATACTGAAATAGAGTGAGGGACACAGGAGAGGAGAGAGGCTTATTAGGAAGAAACATTCCACCCTTGGATATTCTTTCAAGACTCAAGATGACTCAATCTGACTCTCCAGGGGCCCCCAGATGACAGAGAATCCTCAGCCCTACCTTACCCTGTACTTTATCAGTTCTTATGTTCAATCAGAGGCTTAATATTAATTGTAATTGTTTAGCCAATAGCTTAGGCATATCATTGACTAGTTCTCACTTGTAAATTAACCCATTTTTACTACTCCATGTATTGCTACATGGCCATTTCTTACCGGTGCTGCCCTGGCTTGTTACTGCTTTGGTAAATAAATGGCATCTCCCTGACTCGGCCATCTTTCTCTCTCTATCTCTGTTTAGATTTCCCACCTGGCTCTATTTTTCCTGGCCACTGGCTGAAACAGCTTTATTCATCAACCAATGAGAGAGTCACGTATTCACAGCATACAGAAGGACATCCTGCATCAGGTATGACTTGATTTTGCTCTAGGGAACATATTATGTACCAAGCAGTGTGCCAAGATTCTGGAGTGGAGACAGTGAAGAAACTAGAACAAGGACAGCAAAGTCCCTTTCTAAGTGATGCTCTGAGCCAGGAGAAAAGCATATGGGTGATAATGTGAACAGGGGCGAGGAAGAGCAGGTAGGGACCATGTCAAATCAAAGCGTGTGGTGACACCACGAGTCTCAATGTTCAAAACAAGTCACAAAGGAGGGAACCTCTTATGCTCTCTTTGAATTCTGTTCCGGTGATCGGTGTTGGTGAATTATGTCTGTTCTCCTGCAGGAGAAGACGATAAATGAAATATCTCCAATGTTCTGCAATATTTTTCTACTCATACATGAGCTAGCGTTGACAGTGGGAATTCAAGTGTGGTTGAGACAACACCATCACTGGCTTCAATTAGGGATCTGCGTTTACCCAAGGCTTCTATTCTCAGTGGCCATTCCTGTGGCCGTTGGATGAAAGGTATTTCCATTTAGGAAAAAAACTTTTTATCCAAGAGAGAATGCAGTTTATATATTGGGTCACCCTCTAGGTTTTGGCAGCCTATCTGGATTTCTGTAAGGGAAATCTGAGTTTCTTGTCTATCCTGCAGTCTTTGATTAAGGTTTAGGACAATCATTGCCTTCAGTATTATGTTAGTAACTTCCTTAAAGGCTTGCAACTGAAGCAGGCTGCAGATGGCATGGATAAGGACAGTCCAGATGAAATTTGCTAACTTGGTTTTCCAATGAATTTCACATGGACAACAGTTGTCACTATGAAAAATTTAATTGCAATTTGCTTCTTTTTTTCCTATTGGTTCAACTATCAAAAGGTTACATTGCTTATGTAAGTTATCTTGTAGTTCTTGAGTGATAGAACTGTTTGTGCATCAATATAAAGACAGAAAATTACAAGGTGGGCTTTGTAGTGTTAGCATAGCTACAGTTTTTCATATATCTACTGAGCATGACACACTCACTTCATTTATCCATGATTTGCATGACAGAAAGGCAGCTTTTATTATTTTCCAATTAACTGCTATACTCATTACAGTTTTCTTTAGTCTATAAAATGAGAATTTAAATCAACAAGCCAGCAAACTTTGCTGGATTATTAGTAGATATAATCAATATGAGGATCTAAGGAGTCATGCAAATGAAAGACTTTCCAAACTGTAAAAACACGATGGAGGTCTGAAAAGATACCTGACCAACATACGGGCATACATATCATCTGTTGTATTCTGGAAACACTCTTGGTGATTTAAAAGATGAAAAACAACCAAAAGGTTTAATTTCTATCCTCAAATTTGATATGATCAAGGAAACTGGTTCAACATTTGTGTAGCCCAGAGTATAAACACTAGTATTCAAAGGTGCTTGCTCCAAAGTGAGTGCTGACAGAATACACGAGAAAGCTGGGAGGGCTGTATTAGATAACAGAAGCTTAAAAACAATCATGCTCTAGGCTCATGCCTGTTTCTCGCATGTCCCCTTCCTACCACGTCAATGTCAAACCGTTATTTATTGGTTTAGCTGTTCTAGTTCCTAGGAACTCTCTGGCCTTCAGTCACGAAGCTCATCACTTTCTTTCCTGGCTGTCAGCCTGGACTAACACACATTTTAATACTGAGAATATCTCATTATGTCAAATCAATACAGTAATTATCATTTGGAAGGGAGATGGAGCTATGTTCTAGTCTCTTTCACCACTTCCTGCCTCTCTCACTCTGGACAAGGCACTCAGCAATCTTGAGTCTGACTTCCTTCAAGTCTCAGCTATATGATGTTCATAATGATGTCATTATGACCATTAAATACAGTGTCCAAAGATGTCCTGCATATAGGAAGCACTTCAGAAGTGACATCCGTTGTTAATTTTTATGGATATATTACTCCTATTAGATGGTTTTGTGCTCCCGTTATGCTCTTCCTTAGATACTGGAAGCTGGCACGAGGGTCAGGTCCTTAGGAAGTATCTGATAAATATTTAAAAATTCATCATAGTGAAAGAAAAAAGGACAGAAATGAAAGCAGAGATATTTCATGTGAGGGAACAGTGAAAGCAGAGTTGAAAGGGGCAAGAAATTAGAAATCTCTCTGGTCTTATCAGAGGAAAGACAAGCAGAGATTCAGCTCTGTCAGCTGGAGAACTACAGGCTGGGCAGATCAGGTTCAATAGTTTGTACCTGCTATGGTGTGGAGTATGAAATCATTCTGTTTTGGGGAAGAGGGATATGCCGAAAATTCTGAGTAATGGATGTATTTAGGAAAGCAGGTGCATCCCTATGAACCCTGTGATGGATGGTTTTAATGTCAACTTGCCAGAAATTGGAATCACATGAGAAGGGAACTTCACCTGAAGAATTGTCCTGACTGACTCAGTGGTTGAGAGAAGACCTACCCTGGTGTAGGTGGCACCTTTTGGGAACAGCCAAGATAAACAGAGGACCTGGCACAGGGAACAGTGCTCCAATTGTGCCACCAAGTTGGTTGCCTTGCTGCTGCTACCGTTATTGCTTTCTCCATTTCAGAATCAGTATTTCCAGGCTTCATCACTGACCCAAAGCAGCGGCTCTCCAGGAACCTTTGAGGTTTTTCAGCTCCAGGTTGTGACTTGGCTGAGGCACTAGCCTCAGAGACTGAACAAGCACTGTGTTGTAGGCTTCTGGCGTGAGACAGCCACTGCAGGATTCGCTCTGACTGCTGATGCACCAGCCCCAGAGACTGAGTCACTGCTAGGTTCTCATCTCCTTAGATGTGAGGCAGCTGCCATGATTACTATTTTAACATACACTGATTTGATCATTTTTTTTTATTGAAAATTTCCACCTCCTCCCACTTCCCTTCCCTCCCCCCACTCCTCCTCCCCCTCCCTCTCCAGTCCAAGGAGCAGTCAGTTTTCCCTACCCTATGGGAAGTCCAAGGTCCTCCCTGCTCCCCCCAGGTCCAGAAAGGTGAGCATCCAAACAGACTAGGCTCCCACAAAGCCTGTCCATGCAGTAGAATCAAAACTCAGCACCATTGTTCTTGGCTTCTCTGAGTCAGCTTCCACCGTCAGCCACATTCAGAGAGTCCGGTTTGATCACATGCTCCATCAGTTCCAGTCCAACTGGCCTTGGTGATCTCCCAATAGATCAGTCCCACCGTCTCAGTGGGTGGACGCACCCCTCGCTGTTCTGACTTCCTTGCTCATGTTCTCCCTCCTTCTGCTCCTCATTGGGACCTTGGGAGCTCAGTCCAGTGCTCCAATGTGGGTCTCTGTCTCTATTTCCATCCATTGCCAGATGAAGGTTCTATGGTGATATGCAAGATCAGTGTGGCTGTAGGATAAGGCCAGTTCAGGCATCCTCTTTTCTGCTGCCCAAGGAACAAGCTGGGGATATCTCCTTGGACACCTGGGAACCCCTCCAGAGTCAAGTCTCTTGCCAACCCTAAAATGGCTCCCTTAATTATCTATTTCTCTGCTCCCACATCCACCCCTCCTCCATCCCAACCATCCCATTCCCTCAAGCTCTCCCCATCCTCCCCTTCTCCCTTCTCTTTCCCCATCTCCCCTTATCCCCACCCCACCCCCACCCCCGTGCTCCCAACCCTTGTCCGGCAATCTTGTCCAAACCAGGTTACGGTAAAACACACTTTTAATCTCAGTAGCCATAATGACAAGCACCTTTAATTCCAGTGTCACAGTAGTGGCCATAGAAACTGGGAGGTGCATGCCTTTAATGATGGTGGGGCACACTTTTAATCCCAGCCCTAGAGGCGATTATAAAATGGTAAGAAACAGCTCTCAACACACAGCCTCTTTTTGAGATTCTTGGAGGCAGGATCTCCATTTCAGACTGAGCTTGATGTAAGAGCCAGTGACTGGCAGTTTTGCTTTTTGGATCTTCAGGTTGAACCCCAATTTCTGACCCTGAGATTTTATTAATCGTGCTTCACAGCACAGGGAAGATTCTGTGAAGACAGTCCATCTGAAAAAAACTGAAGGGTGTCTTAAAGATAGTGATTCATGACTTTAGAATCACCATCAATCTTTGAGGAATGAGCAAAGCAAAATTAGGAACATATGTCCCCTACGCTTTCGGTGTGGCACTTCCACGAGAGTCACCAGGAGTTAAGTGGAATGATGACAAGAAGCATATGGCACCAGATCTGTGCTAAATTAATAACAGTATGAGCACACAGTTAAACAGTGATAATCCCCTTGTTATCCAGTGTCTTTTCCCTTTCCAACCACCACACAGTACATCATTAAACACCCCAAAGACACTTGTTAATGGGGACATCTGACATGTGAGGAGAAGCCATGTGGCCTTGCTTTTGAAACAAGCTGAAGAGGCAGTGATTCGAGCTTCCTTTGCAGGGCTGCCATAGAGTCATTTGGAGATCAAAAAAAGAGGCTAGACCTGACGATGCTTGAGGCACTCCATCTGGCTCTGCCCCATGCTGTTGCCATAGCCACCCATCTCCTAGCAACAATGAATAGCATTTTTATGTCTCTACAGTGACAAAGCATGAGAGTGAAAAACAGAAGTATGGTCACAGTATACTAATAATCTCAGAGGTTATTTCATAAATTAAGTTCAGCCTGAAGAGCTCCATGAATATTTGATTTTGTGATCATATCTTTCCTGGGGTGGTCTTTGGTTTGGGTTTAAATGAAGGCAGTCTGCCAGCCTGCCGTTGAATATCAAATGACAAACATCATTACAAAGGCATAATAAAGTTAGACTTTATTTTAAAATCCCATGGAAAAACAATTATCCTTTCGAATAGCTGCTCACCATCATCTAGACTCTGGGGAGAAGCGCCAGAGTGGAAAAATCCAGCCTTGGATTTAGAAGGCGTGTTCTGTTCGGACACAGCCAGGCTCAGTTAAGCCATCAGCAGCATTTGCAGTAGGCAATGAGTCTCAGCTGAGGTACCAGTGAGGAAGCTGCATAAAGAGAGAAGGAAAGGCCACTGGCGTCATACTTATCCTTGAGAAAAAGTGCAAAAGCGACTCATCATAGAGGAGGGACACTGTTTATTTGTAAACATGTGTACCTTACTTCAAGCAGGTTTTATTTGAATATTCTCCCTGGAGTATTCTATTGGGATGGTACTTTCTTTTTTTTTTCTTCTTCTTCCATAAATAGTAACTCTCAATCAAAATAACCCTCACTTTTACCAACCCTTACGCTCTCCCTGAGAATGCTGAAGATTCTAGATATCCATTGAGATGGAGATAGTGAAGTTAGCAGCAATTTTCATTTTGGAATACTCTCGTGCCTATATTTTTCCTTTTTCTGTCAGCTAGAGCTCATGACCCATCTCTCATTTAGAAGTAAGAATCTATCTGTCACAGTTCGAATATTGCTTTCCTGATTTTTATATGAGAACCTGGGCATTTGGTAAATGTCACCGAAAGATGAACACAGTGAGAAAGCCCTTCAGGAATCTGACTGAGAGAGTTCACTGGAGAGGATGCCGAGCATCCAGAGGATGTGGTCTGCAGAACGGAATAAAACAATCCCCACACTTATGCAGGCTATTAGCATGTGTTTACACATCGCATGAGGAGTTGAGTTTAGCTGTGTTAACTGCTTTGTGAAAAGAAAACCCCCCTGAAATTAAATAATCAAAAAAGATAGGTGAATGCTGATTTTATGAAATAAACAGTGATTGAGGAGAGAAGAAAACCCAGCAGGACTCAGCATGAAGCAAATTAATTCATGTTAGAGATTTACTCTCCTGAAGAAATTAAATTGCCCTCTTCCTAATCAGTACCGTTCTTGTATATTGTTTCTTTTCCATTCTTCCTAAATTTGTTTCATGTTAGGACTCTAATTTTTCACTCTATTATTTTTTAAATTATAGCTTGAAACTCCAGTTCTTTGAGAGGCTCTGTGAAGTTCTGTACTCAGTTATTCACCGTTCCTTTAGTGTGAAAAATAAAATTATTTTCCAGTTATCCCATTTATCTATTTTATTTGCGGCAGCTTCATAGGATGATGTAAGAGGACTCCATTACTGCATTTTTTCCTACACTGGAATGAGTGTTGACTCATGGGATCATGTGTCGTCTTGATACTGCTTTGTAATATCTGAAGGAAAACTGTGTCTCAGTGTCCTTTCATGGTGAATGGCTGCTCAATTGCTGTCTCTGTCTACGTTCTCACCCTGTAGCAAGCAGGAGAAAGCACAAAATGTTGTTCTCCCAGTTAATGCTGCACACAGAGAAAGACGTCAACACACATTAAAACTGCAACCACGTTCGAGAAGACACACGCAGAACTCTGCAAATGCCATTGTTGTTTGCCGAGCTCGAGCTGCCAGGATGGCGTATGGTTTTCAATCTGCCTTCTACTCCCCTGTGTCTTAAAATAAACCATGTCATTCTGGTCCTTGGTTTCTGAATGTGAGTGGTGCCTTCAGTCTGTTGGGATTCATTCACTAAGTTATTCTAGGGCTGAAGCGTTTGTCCTTTCTCTAATATTCACTGCAGCTTCACTTTTGCCTAGAGGAAGCTATGACTGTCTGTGCCCTTTGGAAAACTGACACACAGGGCAGAGCAGCAATGTGACTCAAACCCTGGGCAATAAACTCTTCTCTCCCACAGGTGCATTGGTAGATGGGAAAATCAGACAGGCACCTGGATTCTAGCTTTTATATTAAATGACGAGTTCAGCCTTTCAAGCATGAGTTGTTAGAACATCACCACAGCGGATTGCTGAAGTCAATAGTACTCGGTACTCCAGGAGAGAGGTGTATGAAATCAGTCTCTGAGATAATTGGCACACTCAAGCAGACTCCCTCTGCAAACGTACCTGCATTAAGTGTCTGGAAGAAAGGGGCTAGTGGGACACACCTTTCAAGCGTTAGTCACTACTTCTTGTAACCATCAGAAGACAAAGGGGCTCTGCTGAATACCTAAACAGCTGAATTAGTGCCAGATGTAAGCATTACCAAAGGCGATGGCTTTTAATGGAAATTGAATCTTTTACAGCTAGCAAGTTTTGAAGATGTCTTAATAATGGAAAGGATCAGAGGCCTCCTCCGGGATGAGATGGTGGTGGTATTAAATCCCTGAGACAGAATGAACTTGACAGGACATTAGTCTTTGCAGTGTCATGTCTTGCTAACTCCCAAGATCACCTGGCATTGAAAGGAGAGCGAGAAAAAGGTCAAATAGAGTAAAAACAGTTTCAAACTAAGCACAGAAACAGATAATTTCAGGATTGCAGGTAAGGTTGGTGAGATAACTGTGTCTTGTATCTATGATGTGTAAGTGTTGATTTATAATGAAATCATATTCAGATTGGGCTATAATAGGTAAAGGACAGAGTGTGCTCTAACACTAACACTAACATATATATATATATATATAATCTTCACTGTTCAACACATTATTAATTTGTTTCTCTTCTACATAATTTTCCAAAGTAGGGGCTTCAGGCAGGCACAAGTCTTTTCTCTAAATGAGGTTCAGAGACACCGGTCATTCTGTCTTATGACTCTATCGTTAAAAGGGACCTCAAAGTCTATCACATTGGTCAAAAGAGATAAATAGTCATATTTATATATATATATATATATATATATATATATATAGAAGAGGCAGCTACTTCTTAGGATATGTAGTATAGCAATAACTTTATGCTATGTCAAGGGAGGCTTATCTAGCTATCTGGTAATTGTATTTTTGAATAGTTGAACAGAACAAAAACAAAAGATTTATTAATTAGTTAATTCAAGAAATTGAGCCCAAAGCTTTCCAAGAGAGGCAAGAGACATGACTATAAGATTCATTGATGCTCTTTTCACAATATTTAGGAAATGCAAGCAACTTCAGTGTCCTTCAACTGATGAATGGATAATGAAAATGTTGTATGTATACACTATAAAATAATATTCAGCCATAAAGAAAAATGGAATCATAAAATTTGCAGTTTAGATGGAAAGGACTGGAAAAGATTATATTGAATGAGGTAATCCAAACTCAGAAAGACAAACAAATGTCTTCACTTTGCATGCATACATATGTTCACGTACATGTACTTGCATACACTGACACATCACCCAATACACACACACACACACATACACACACTTACTTCAGTGCCACCAAACACAAAAGAAAATGGGATGAAAGGGAAATTGAATGGAAATAGACAAAGAAAAGCTATTGCTTAATTGTAGCAAATGTGACCTATTTAGCAAATTTTCAAAGTCAAGGCCTCAGAAGTTCTCTCATCCACAAAAGTACCCAGGAAAGAAAACGAAGGACCTGACTACTAACTTTACAGCAACTTTCCAAGTCTTCTCCTGGAGTAAAAATTAGACCTCTGTGGAGCAGCTTGCTTTGGCAGCTCTATCTGCAGATCCCGATTTTTACCAAAGTCTCAAAGACCAAAGACATGGACATGAGAAAAACCTTTTACACTTTCGCGTTAAAGTGAATTAAAAAGATCTTTTCAAAGGGCATTTTTGACACCGTGGAAAGTCTGCATTCAAGAAGAGGAGCCTTGAATAATATCGGGAAACAGCAGAGCAGCAGGACACAATTGGCAAAGGCACAACCCGGCAAGTTTACATTGTAAATGTTGAAACTTGTATGTCTTCATGGCCAAACTGAGATTGCCACACTACTGAACTCATGGGATTGTTGTAGGGGTTAAAAATAGGATATCAAGAAGTTGTACAGCATTTTAATACCAGACAAAATAGCTCTCAAACCAAAAGTAGTTGGAAGAGATATAGAAGAACGCTATATATTCAAAGGAAACAGATTATACTTAGAGGAGTGGTTCTTAACTTTCCTAAAGCTTCAACTGTTTAATACAGTTTCTCATATTGTGGTGACCCCAACCATAAAATTATTTTTGCAGTTGCTTCATAACTTTAATTTTGCTGGTGTAATGAATCATAATGTAAATATCTATGTTTTCTTATGGTCTTAGGTGGCCTCTATGAAAGGATTATTCAATACCCAAAAGGGTTGTGACACACAGGTTGAAAATCACTGACCTAGAGGATATTGCAATTCAAAACAAATATGCATCAAACACAAACAGATTGAAGTTCATAAAATATACACCACTACAACAAAACCTTGTACTGATTCTCACACAGTGATAGTGGGTTGATTTAATACTCCCACTTTCTCCAATAGACAAGACATCCAGACAAAAATAAAACAGAAAGTCTGGACTACAGAACATCATAAACCGAATCTACAGAGCATTTCACTTAAGCATGAAAGAATGTGCCTTCTTCTCAGCCCCTCATGGAATATTCTCCAGAGTTGGCCACATACTTGGATATGAAGCAAGTCTCAACAGATGTAAGAAAATAGAAATAATATCCCATGTACTATCAGAACATCAGAGCTTAAAGTTGGCAGTTCAAAGAGGTTCATTCATAGCACTGATTGCCTGTATTAAAACAAAGAGGGCTCTCATATTAGTACCTTAAAGCACATTTGAAAGCTCTAGAACAAAAAGGAAAACTCATACTTGAAAGTAGTAAATGAGAAGAGATAATCAAACCAAGGGCTGAAATCAA
>NC_022030.1:31368822-31387744 GCF_000317375.1 Microtus ochrogaster
GCCTTCTTAAGTTAAATCAAGATCAGATAATAAAATTAATCAGACCTATAACCCCCAGTGAAATAGAAGCAGTAATTAAAATCTCCCCAAACCAACACAAAACAAAAATGAAAGCCCAAAGACAGATGGTTCAATGCAGAATTCTACCAGACTTTCAAAATAGAAACAGAAAAAACATTACCCAAGTTTTTTTAGGGGGGGGTAATTATGCTGATACTCAAACCACATAAAGACCAAACAAAGTAGGGGAATTAAACAATATCCCTTGTGAACATAGATACAAAAATTCACAACAAAATACGTACAAACCTAATGCACTAAACAATCCCACACCAGTTTGGATTCAAAGGGGTATTGTTTTTTAGGGGTAAAACTTATAGAACACCGCCAGTCATGAAAGGAGTCTAGTCGCTGGAGCAAGAGCCGGAACCAAGAGCTGGAACCAAAAGAGGGAGCAGAGGACAGCTGGTCTTTTTTAAAGAGAAATAGACCACTCCCCAGTGGGCTGGTATTTCAGTGGCTATTGGCTGAAGGAGCAGAAGGTGCTCCTGCAGCACAAAACAAACACAAGAACACATCAAATAGTGAAAAATGGCCATGTTACCACAACAATCTACAGGTGTAATCCCTGTCAAAACTCCAGCACAATTCTTCACATAAAACTGTAGAGGTTTTGGTTGTACTTTCATGTTGTTAGCAGAATTCTATTGATTTCATTTGTTTTGAGTTTTGCTTGTTTTTTAAATCATCCCTCCAGTGTTTATTTTAGTAATGTCTAAGTTGGTGAACTACAGGCCCTTGAGTGGCACTTTTTACATAGAGACCAGCAAGTATTAAGAGAAAGTGGGGCTCCAAGATGCAGCTGAACAAGATATCAGTTTACCATTCAAACTTTATCAAAACTGATGGCAAGAAAATTATTCTAATCTTGTCCAGAGCAGAGGATTATTTCCTATCACCCCAGCAGCATCTGAATTGAAAGCTTCTGATAACACAGCAGAGATTCTATGTGGGCAAAGTTTGGGTAATCAGATATTAGTGAGCACAGCACACAACATTACAACCCATAGTTATACTCTCACTTAGTATACTTCCATCAAAATCTGGGAAGTTGAATCATAATTTTAATGAAAAATTAAAATGTGGAACTCTGAAAAGGCTTTTGTACTAAACAATTTCCTTTACATTCAACAATTATTGACACCAAATGCTTGGTATGTGATTTAAACAAACAAGCAATCAGAAGGAAAAAAGTAAAAGAAAAAGCACCAGAAATACACATAGATGTGGAGGCTCACACATTTACACACACATTTACACACACACACACACACATACACACACACACACACATCCAACAGAAACACAAAACTGGGTCCCAAATCATAATATATACCCAAAGACGTGTGAGGTTAAAAAAAATGCCCCAACAAAGCATTTTGAGATAAAAACCAAGCAAGCAAGCAAGCAAGCAAGCAAGCAAGGAAACAAAAACCCTTTTGTTTTGGGTTCACCATCTGTTATTGAACATGGGGCCTTCCTTTAACAGTGGTTTGTAACACCAATGAGACTCACTGGAGAAAACTTTTTCTTTTGTGAATAGGTATCAGTTGGAGATTGCTTCTGAGATAAGAATGGCACCCAGGTTGAGCTCCTGGACATCAGCTGAAGAGAGGGAGAAGTGATGTGGGATCCTTTCTCTATGCTGTGAATACCATTGGTTAATAAAGAAGTTGCTTTGGACCTATTGTAGGAAAGAATAGGGCAAGATAGGAATTCGAAGCAGCTAGAGGAGGAGAGAGTAGACAGAGTCAAAGAAAAGCCATGTAGCTGCTGTGGGAGACAGACACAGGACACCTAACAGAATCTTACTGGACACTGGAAGCCAGACAAAACCTTACTGGTAGGCCACAAACACGTGGCAATAGAAATGGGTTAATTTAAGATTTAAGAGTTAGCTAGAAATATCCCATGTAAACATCCTATTTCCTCCCTGAATATTTTGCAGTTGTGATTCTCTGTTATCTGTTCCCATCTGCTGCAGGTGGAAGCTTCTCTGAATGGTGGCTGTTCAAGACACTGATCTAGAGTGTAATAGAATGCCATTAGGAGTCATTTTATTGATTTGTTCCTTTAGCAAAACAGGAGTGCTTGGTTTTTTTACCTTGGTCACTGGCCAATTCAGTCTCAGGTTTTTGGCCACCTGAGCAGTGTTGGGGATGAGCTCCATCTCATGGAGTGGGGCCTTAAGTCCAATATCGATATCCAAACCAGATATTGGTTGGTCACTACAATAGATGTGCCATTACTGTGCTAGTATATCTTGTGGGTTGGACACTATTGCAGATGGAAGGTTTTGCAACAAGGTTGGTGTTTATCTTTCTACTTTAGGTGCGTGCAGAGTTCCTCCTAGTACCATGAACACTATTCATTAGGAGTAAGGGCTCTAAATAGGCTGCAGTTCAAATTTGCCATATTCAATGAATTGTATAAGTATTGTCTTTAGCAATAGGGCCTTGCTATCGACTTGTGGAGGACAACCAACAGGCTTGACAATAGCCTGAGTTGTTTATGGGTTCCCATGACTCTCCTTTGACCAACAATTCAATTTTATGTAATCCTTTCCCAGAACTGGAGTCTTCATTTGGTGAAGAGAGATGTTCAGCTAGGGTTTGATCTCTCCCATTATTTGGTGATTCCGTATTTATATATTTTAGAAAAACTTCTGGTATATTAGTTTCCCTTATTAACACTTACTCTTAGTTTTAGCAGTCCCTCCCCATTTTCTCTGCTTCATATCCTCTTCCCTATTCCTCCCTGTTTGTTCCTCCCATTTCTGTCCCCACCCCCAATTCCAAGCATGCACCTATCTATCTATTACTATCTATTTCTTGGGAGATCAATCCCTCCCACCTAGTTCCTTACTCTATATGTAGCCTCTGCATTTTTATATGTATATTGATTCTAGTCTGCTTGTTTAAGACTTAACAACTAACTTCCACACCTGAGGGAGTTTGCTGTGAGCTTGTGTCTCCTAGTAATATCAGAATTTACACCCTTAAAGTTTCAACAACATGACTTCCTAAGTATGAGCTCAACAAGGATGACACCAATGTATATGTCAGAAACTGAGTAGGGAAAAGTACAAACAACCTGAACTCTACATAAAGAACTATAAGAAAAATAGGAAAGTTGGGAGCAGGAGAGGTGGTCTTTCCCCTGGAAGCTCACCAATTGGTTGTATAGTACAATACCAAATTGTAAGCCCTGAAAACATTCATACAAGTAACATTATAAGAACTCAAAATATTTAGGAATATGTATGTATATGCATATATATGTATATATATGTGTGTATGTGTGCGTGCATATATAGATACATGCATACAAATATATACACATACAAATCCATGTGTATATATATACATGCAATAACAACTAGTGGAAAAAGAGGCCATGAATATAAAGGAGAACAGCAGATGTATATGGGAGTGTTTGGAGGGAGGTAAAAGAAGGAATAAATGTAATTATAATCTTCGAAAATTTGAAAAATCTTTAAAAAGGGTGTTGAGGACAACTATTATATATAAGAATCTAGTAACTGATAAACTGAATCATGACTGATAAAATATTCATTTTATATTCAATATTTTTTTGCTTTACAATAGATTAAATTTTAAAACCCTTGATTATTCTTAATGAACATGAAGGATTTCATGTATGAAGGCAATTTTGCTGACCTCATTCCACTTCACAAAGGCTTCTTGTTCAAGGATAAATCCTGCCTTGCGGATAGATAGAATTCCAGCTGTTGCAGCCCCATAGAAAATGATTCTCTTTATTGTTCAGTCAGTGTGGAGGGCAGCTTCATATGTAGGTCAGTGTTCTAAATGCTATATAAAGTTGGAAGGACAATGGAGAATCCACCTCCCACCCATGTGAGGGTTTCCATGTTGTCTTCAAACAATGCTACCGAATAAAAATCTCACCACTTACAAGTGACATGTGATAAAGCAAGCTGGAAGCAAACACTTTATCTTTTCTGCTGTGGTTATTTGGTACCAACCTGCAGAGATGTATTCACTTTTTTAAAAATCACATATAGCTCTGAAAGCCTTATGGCCTTCTCCTCTAGGTTCTTCAGAAAATTCCTCTTTCAGAACACAAAAGCTACAACAAAGCTTTTGCTTCTCTTTGTAAAACTGTTTTAAAAAGCGATCTGCCATGGTCATGCTTAAAACAATAAGAGCTTCAAAGAGAATATTGAGTAAACAGTTGCTATCTGTCTAGAACCATGACTTAACTTTCTGGCACAATATGAGGGTAACCTTGCTTACCACAATATCTATGGGTCATTTGATTTCTAGGGCTGACATAGCCACATTTTTTGTTTATATAACTTAAATTTTCTAAGTCTAGAATTTATGGTGTGGATAACATGGTTGTCTGTGGAATTAATTTAATTTTCCCTACATAATATATCATTGGAAGCAGACCTTTGTAAGAAATGAAAAATTTAATTCAATATACTGAAAATTCTTGATTTCTTCTAAATCAGCCATATACATTTTCTACATTGTTGTGTCAATAGTGGGAAATATTGACGCATTGGCTCTGTGTCTATTGCTGAAGCCTGTCAATCAGAACTTTATATTTGTCAGCTCTAAGAAAGTGCTCCCTGGAGCCCCAATAATGTTCCAATCACATTTAGTGTAGCAGGTCTATGGTCCTCCACTTGCCAGAGGGTGCTCCAAAGATGGGTGGGCTGAGAGCTAAGGTTAGCCTAGATGGAAAAGAGAAGGGAAGATCGGGGACAGTAAGACTTTCTTGTGAATTTGAAAGGGATTTGATTTGTGGATGGATTGATTTACTAAACAAATGCTATTAATGTTCTTCCTATGTGTTAGCACACGGGGAAAAGCATCTCCAAAAAACCAACTTATCCTCTCACAACTTCCCTGCAAATTAAGAAGCCAGATTTTTCCTTATCACTGATTGTAAAGGACTAAAATTTGTAAGCCATTTCCAAAGCTGAGCCGACCTAATGTGAAGTTAAACTTAAAGGATTTACATGCTAGGTATCCTTCCATTCTCCCTTGGTGTTGATTGTCGTTTTCCAATTGCCCTGTGAATGACTATGGACCTAAGCTTGGCCTTCTCATTGCTTGTGATACACAGGACAGGAAGTGTGTGTGTGTCTATGTGTTAGTGGGTTCTTTAAAGAAGGTGATGGCACACAGGGAACAAAGTTAGATAATGAAGTAAGCATTTAAAACTGTTGGGAAGACAGGGAAGTTTCTGTTCTTACCTTTGCTTCTAGGTAAGTAAGGAATCTATCCTAGGTGCGAGTGAGGTAATTGTTCTAGAAGACCAGGACATAAGGCTGACATGGTTGTATGCACAGTAGCATTCAACAATATTGTATGCTTTGGTAATCTGTAATTGTAAAAAAAAATAATAGGAAGCCAAGCACTTGGCACCTGAAGTTAGGCAGTAATATTGATTTGAAGGATGGGTGAAGTAAGAAAGGAAGTGTTTCCTTGGAATGGTAATTAAACCTGTTGGCTAAAACATCCTACAACTCATTGTGCTTGCTTCTAACTCACTCTGTTTTCTTCCACTATCATTTATTTTGTCTAAATGCTCTACTTGGAATAGGGAGCTTATAATGTTTGTTGCAGTGTAGCCATGATATACTATATTAGATGGGGTTATTTCTGCTGTGATGAAACATCATGACCAAAAGAAACTCGGGGAGGAAAGGTTTACTTTACACACAGTTCCATATAATAGTTCATCACCAATAGGTATAAGGGCAGGAACTTGGAGGTAGGAGCCGATGCAGAGGCCATGGAGGAGTGCTGCTTATTGGCTTGCTTTTTCCTTGGTGATGGAAGGGGCCATGTACAATAACATATCCTGCATCTTAGAAGGCATATCTCTGCATGCCCCATACCATGGAACTCCTAAGAATTTTATTAAGATAGGAGGCCCTTGAACTTTGCTTGGATTTGTTTCCCGTCCTTTAATGCAATATGTGTTACTAACAAGGCCCGGTATCTGGTACCTCCTGCTCACTTTGTCCAGTCAGTATAATATCATCAATATAGTGGGCCAAGGTGATTGATAATCAAGATTCTTTCAAACTAAGTTGAGACACAGGGCTAGTGACTTACTATATCCCTGAGGTTAAACTGTAGATAGTTGTGCTGTAAAAGGCTGCAGGTCCCTTTGGTGAAGGACTGGAGAAAAGCTAAGAGGAAAACTCTTAGTTATTTTTATCACAGCCCTTCCTCAGAGGAACCTGATCATTCCTTCATTCAAGGGGTTCTGGTCTGCAAACTGGCTCAAGTCTGGAAATTTCTTCATGGGCCAAGATTCCCTTTTGCTACAATCCAAAGGAAGTTTTCTTTCATTTGCTTGAGAATATATGGATTCCAAATATATAGTTCTCTTTTATAGCTTTTTTTTGTTTATAGATAAAACAAAGCCATAGTAGACTTTTTATTTTTTTATGCTTGGAAACACCATGATTGACTAGTTGATACCCAAGGTCCAGAAAGTTCATTATTTTTCATGAAAATCACATTGCCTGCGCTGTCCAGTACAGGTCAGGCCATTATGGACATTGCTTTGCCTTTCTGCTCATTAGGACAATTATGATCACCTTGCCTTTGGCAATTCAATAGTACCACCTGGCTTCTGCTACTTCAAGGCCCAGTTAAACCCACTGCATTTAATTCATCCAACTGAGCAGCAGCATCTCTGATCCCAAGTTCTGGCACAAGAAAAAGGTGACAATAAAGCTCTTCAAATATATTTGTGTCTCTTGCATCATTTTGAGTCTTACAGGATTATTGAAGGGCATGCCTTCTGGGACTTTAAGAGGTAGTATATGCTTTGAACCAGCGTCCCATACTATGGTGGAGTTTCTCCCACAGCCAAGATCCACAGGTCTAGGAACCAAGGGGTGGAAAAGGGAATATTTCCAATCACTATCACCCTTAGTTATCTATTAGGAAAATTTTGATTTCTGTTTCCATGACCTTAAGTTCTGCTGGCCTAGAAGTTTTGGTTCCAGGGAGTGCAGGGGAAGTAGTGGTGGTGATGTTGCTCCTGCCAAGAGCCACAACAAACATTCCTTTGAACTGGAAATTTAGACTTCCCCCGGGGCCACTTTGGACTTCTGATGCCTTTAAGCTAAACGGTTAAGAAAGGAATAACTGTTAGGAGAAGTGAGATTGATCCAAATTGCCATGGGAAAATTGGATTTCTTCTTCACAATGGAGATAAGAAATACTAAGTCTTGAGTGCAGGAGATCCTTTAGAGTGTTTCTTGGTGCTATCATGTCCTGTGATTGAAGTCAATGGGAAACTATAGTAATAGAATCCAGGCAGGATGACAAAGGGCACATACCCATCAGGAATAAAGATGTGGGTCACTCCTCCAGGAAAAGAACCAAGACCTGCTGAGGTACTTGCTGAGGGTGGAGAAAATTCAGAATGTATAGTAGAGGAAGGTAGTTATAAATACTAGTTAAGGCTATGTAACCTGTTGTAGAAATGAGGATTACAATGGAAACAAGTGTTTCTGTAGAATTTTTTTAAAGAATGTGTGGCACACATGTTTCCTTTTCTCATCTAATATAACATGTAATATAACATCAATCTTTATCATGTAACATAACATCAATTTACAACGCATATAAATTTGTACAAGGGGTAAGTATATTGTTTTAGGTGTTATTATGGCCTGGTTAAATATATAATGCACTCATGATTTTCACAGGGTACTTATATCTTGTTAGGTATAATTATGACCTGGTTATAATTTTCATTTGGAAATTAAGTAAGTGGTAAGGGGATAATGATTTTGTGTCAAGTTAACAAGGGGTGGCCTTATGATTGCTAGTTTTGGTTGGTAACTTGATTACATAAAGAATTAACTAAGACTCCAAGTGGCTGGGTACACCTGCGATGGATTTTTTTTTCTTAACTAAATCATTTGAAGTGGGAAGACACACTTTGAATCTGGAAAGACACACTTGTATCCAGATGTTTTGAGTTGGGAAGATCCACTTTTAATCTGTGCTCCACTTTCTGGTGGTAGTCTATATTAGGGACATGAAAGAAGGAAGCTCTTTTCTCTTTGTCATTCTGGCTGGCAAGTCCATTCCTTCACTGGCCTACTTCAGGATTCTGGCTGCAGATCAGTGGAGGCATCCAGCCTTGTGGACTGAGCAACTACTAGATTCTTGGACCTTCCATTGGTAGACAGCCATTGTTGGATAAGCTGGATCACAGCCTATAAACTACTCTAATATTCACACACACACACACACACACACACACACACACACACACACACACACACACACACAATACATAAATTCTATTAGTTCCTCTAGAGAACCCTGACTTGTACATATGAACAACAGTTTTCAGTTAGATGTCCGTTTTGATGCCGGTCTGTTGAAGGACAGAATGCTTCTGTCACCAAGCACATGGGGAATTTTGGGGATAGCTACCATTGTTCTCCTGCCTCCCTGGGATACTATTCCAATCAAACGAGACTAAATTTCACCGCAAGTGCTGTTAGAGCTTAACAATTGGAGAAAAAAACTAGTCTAAAACAAGAAAGGAGACTAATAAAAGAGAGTAAACTGGAGTAGCATATCTCAAACTATCTACAATAGCAGTATTTCTAAAATTGCAATTGTGCCATGGACTTTTTTTTATAAAGTCTAATAAAATAATAAAAGTCTAAAAATAAAAAGATGCATGAAAAAGAAATTAAAAATCCAGAGGCTGAAGATAGGTGAGACTTAAATTTATACTATGATTTCAATGTATGTTTTTTCCATGCCTGTAAAATTTTCTAAACGCTTACACTCAGTTATATAATTATCTTACTGTGCACCAATGACAATTAATATCCTGATTCCAGTGTATGAATGAGACTTGGGAAAAGCCTCAGATATTAAAATTTTGAAGTTTAAAAAATATGTACAAAAGAGACAGAATCTACCTTGGGCAAATCTACCCGGACCTGCAGCCAGCACTTGCGACCTTTGGATAAAATAATGACAGGACTTTCAGTTTCCTATATTTCATTTTTTTTATCATTTCCCTTTACTGTGTAAGTGTGGTCTGAGTCTTTTAATGTTTAATTCTCTCATGGCCTGGATTCAACCTTGTATGCCACTCCAGACTGATCCCCGCTTTTTAAATAATTCATCAAACCACTCATGAAAGGTTTTCCATCTTGTAAGAAACTAAAAGCACAAGTACACATTTTTTTCTAACTTACATTTTATTTTCTTCAGGCACTCATTTATATAAAACATTTCTAAAGAGAATTTCTGCAAATAGAATCCATACAAAGAACACATGTGCACTATTGAATGATAGTCACCATTATTTCTTCCAGAGATTACGATTTGAACACATTTTTTGTCATTCTTTCCTCCCTCAAAAGCATTCCGTACACTCCTCCTTGATCTCTTGTTAACCCATTCCCTCTTTCTTCATTAACAACTGACATTTTTTAAATTAATGGTAATTATAGATGGGAACAAAATAGGATATTTCAATACAGTTACTCAATGCTTGATCAGATCCATCGCCTCAAATATTTATGATTTCTTTCTATTGAGGACATCAAAATCCCTTTCTTCTGGCTATTCAAATAACTTTTTTCAACCATAGTTTTTCTGTTGTACCTCAGCACCACTGGGCCCACTCACTGTCCTCAGTTCCTCCTTTCTCCCTTTTCATGATATGGCCATTACCCCGAGATCAAGCTTTTCTACATTTGAAACCGTAAGCATTTCTCTTCCTATTATTGACTGTTTTCACCTTCCACATTTTTTATTCATATACAGCAAATGACAGGATTCCACTCTTCACGTGCTGGAATAGTATTTTGTTGTGTATGTACAGTGTATTTTCTCTCAATTTTCTGATCAGTGGGCATTTAAGTCGACTCCATAGTAGAGCTATTATGAGCAGTAATGCAATACACATGTGACTATAGCTATCTCTGACATACTTATTTTAGCTCCTTTGCTAATATAGTCAGTTGTGAAACTGATGAATTGTATGATTCCAATTCTCATATTTTTTTAGAAGGATATGTACTGTTTTACATACTTATCAATAGTGGACATTGACTTGCCAGCATTTGTTATTTTTTTCTATCTTTTTATTAGACAAGAAAAGTATTGGGTTATTGGAAGACATTTCCAACAGATAGGTGAAATTGGTTTATAAGCATAACGCAAACCAAAGCTGCAATGAAATCATCTCACTAATTTTAAACGACTGTTGCACTCCTATTATTACTGACTGTTTTCAGGTTTTCTGTGCTCTTATGGCTATGTTTTGGTAGGCTCTCGATGGCTAGACATTCATTTTCTCAAGGTTTCTGGTTTGCTGGCATGTAGTTATTTCTATTAGCCTTTAACAATCCTTTGTGATCTAGTTAAACTGACTTGTTTTTCAGCTGTTTTCCTGTACTTGGGTTTTTCTCTCTCTTCTTATTTGTCTACCTAAAGACTTGTGAGCATTGTTAATTTTGTTCTAAACAGGGGGAAGAAAACTCATTTCCTTAATCTTCTGAATTACTTAGTAGCATCAATTTTGTTTATTTCTGCTTTGATTTTTATTTTATTTTTTACACTGGTTTTGGAGAAGATTCATTTTTGCTTCTCTAATTCATTGACATGTACCATCAGTTTTTTATATGAAACCTCTTAATTTCTTCAATGAAAACACTTAACAACTGCAAACTTGATTCTTAAGGCTGCTTTTGTTATAATTCATAGATTTGGATTTGATAAAGTATCAAAATGAAGATACTTTCATCTTCATTTATTTCTTAATTTTGTTGTTAATGCAAGAAAGTTTTAGTTGATTGACATATATTTGTAAAACCCCAGTGTAACATGAGGGCCTGCTTGTTGTCGGGGTTTCCGTCCTGCCTGGTTCCCGCAGTCTGTAAGCCTCAAAGAAAATCACACAGAGGTCTATATAAGTTATAAACTGATTGGCCCATCAGCTTAGGCTTCTTATTAACTCTTATAACTTATATTAGCCATTTATTTTAGTATATGTTAGCCACATGGCTTGGTACCTTTTTTAGTAGGGCAGGTCACATCTTCTTTCTTGGGTGTCTGGACAGGACTGAGGAGAAATGGGCTTTCTTCTTCCCAGAATACTCCTGTTCTTATTGCCCCACCTTTACTTTCTGTCTGGCTGTCCCGTCAATACTCCAGAAGTTTCTCTTGTTGATTATTAGTTTTATTTCACTATGGTCAGAGTAGATACATGATGTGACTTTGATTGTTGTGAACTTGTTGAGACCTGTGTTTGCTTAACGCCCCATGTCCTGGTAAGAAGAATGTGTATTCTACAGCTTTTGAATGCAATATACTATAAACATACAGAAAAAGTCTATTTGGTGTAGAGAATAATGTAACTCCAATATTTCTGAGTTTATTTCTTTTTAAATGTAGTATCCCTTCATAATGAAATGGAGGTGTTTTAACTCTCAATTATACTGTATAATACATAGTCTTTGCCTCCCTGCAGATCTAATAATGTTTACTTCACATGCTTGGGTCTTCCAGTATCAGGTGTGTTTGTGTTTACAATTATCTACATTGTTGAATTCATCCCTGCACTGTTACATTGTTGTCTTCTCTCTTTTAATAATTTTAACTTATTGTCTACCCTATCAGATATAAGTATTGCTAGTTTTGTTTGTCTATGGATTCTGTAATTATAATATGTCTTTTATTATTTCACTTTAAGTATATGTGGGGGTCTGTTTGAAATTGAAGTTAGTGTTATACTAGTAGCATTTAATTAAAAATTGTTTTTAATTACATTAAAAGATTTTGTAATTTCATTAAATTTTAGGGTTTTTTTGTATAAGTTAATCTTTTTCTGTCTGTATTATTTTTCTCATTTGTGGTTTCTCATTATTGTTGAGATGCTTATGAAAATCATTATCTTCCGGATATCACTGACAATATGTATTCTCTCAAATATCATTATGCTTCTGTAGCCTCATTGTTATGGATTTTTGGTAGGCTTCTTGTTTATTTATCTATTTAGGGTCTACTCTTAGGAGTTGCTTTTTAAAAAAAACTTAAAATAGATTCTTCTTTTGTACAATACATCCTGACCACTGTTCCCCTCCCTCCCCCCTCTTTCCAGCTCCTCCCCAGCTCTCCTCTTCCCCAAACCCACTCCCGCTCTATTTTCTCTTCAGTAAAGAACAGGCCTCCAAGGGAGGACAGACAAGACAAAATGCAATAAGACAAGGCAGAAGCCCTCATACTGAGACTGGACAAGGCAACCCAATAGGAAAGTAGTCACAAGAGCAGGCACCACTGTTCGGAGTCCAAGCTAACAGCTGGAACACACATGCAGAGTACAGACCCATACAGACCTTGTGCTTGTCGCTTCAGTGACAGCTTGTCACTTCTGTGAGTCCATATGAGCCCTGCTTAATTGATTTAATGGGCCATGTTCTCCTTTCCCTTTGACTCTTACAGTCTTTCCTCCCTTACTTCAATGGGGTTCCTTGATCTCTGAGAGGAGGGACCAGATGGGGACCTCCAATTTAGACTCTCTGTCTCTGCATGATGTCTAGCTGTGTTTCTCTGCATCTGCTCCAATCTGCTGCTAGAGGAAGCCTTTGTTATGATGACTGGACAAGGCACAGATCGATGAGCGTAGCCTTAGGAATCATTTCACTGTTACTGGTTCTACCCTAGGTCTCTGATTCCTGGCCATCCAGGCAGTGTAGGGCTTCTTAAATGATGGATAAATGCTTAAAGAGATGTTAAATATGCTTAGTCATCAGAGAAGTGCAAATCAAGCTACTTTGAGATTCCATTTTACATCTGTCAGAATAGCTAAGATCACAACACAAGTGATAGCTCATGTTGGGAAAGATGTGTAGCAAGGGGTACAGTTCTCCATTGATGGACAAGTGCAAGTTTATACAACCGCTATAGAAACCTATATGGTGGTGCCTCGGGAAGTTCAGATTTGACCTACCTCAAGACCCATGAAATTTGAAATGAAAGGTAAATGGTTGCAACTAGAAAAAGATTAATCTGAGTGAGGTAACTCAGACCCAGAAAGACAAATATGATATGTATTCACTTATAAGTGGATATAGCTGTTAGGTAAATGATAGTCAAGCTACAATACACAGAGAGAGAATGGTTACGTAAAAGAGAAGGGTTCTAAGGTGGGAAGTATGGATCTCCCTGGGAAGGGGAAATAGAATAGATTTTGTATGGGAACTGAGGGTGGGTAGAGATGGGAGTTGGAAGGATAAGGTTTAGGGGTAGGAATGGAGGAAGGCTGTGTCTGGAGAGACAACTGGAATTGGGGGCATTTGAGGGATGGTGTGGGAGATATTCTTATAAATGATACATTGCCTTCTTTTTCATATGCTATGAGAGGCTACATTAGTATTTGTGTATTTAACAGACTTGTTATCAATATCAATTTCATAGAACGATTGTTGTTCCTGGGGAAGACATGGATAAGGTCTATCCCTCCTCTTAAGGTCTCAATGACAAATCAAGGTATAAGTTAACCAATGTTCACTCTGGGGAACAAATTACTTTATTGTTATTATTTAGGGAGCATTGATAAGGGATTACTTACTGGAGTGTGGATGGATATAAATGTTCACCAAATTCAACTGGGATGACCTTTTGCATGTAAGCACAGCCAAATGTCAAGATGGTAGTTGTTTGGCTCAGAGGATAGTACCATTTAACAGCGACTTTCTTCCTGGTAGAACAGACACTGTTAGTTTTAGCTTTAGTTGCACACTTTAGTGTAGTGTTCATGTAGTTTCTTCATTTATAATTGGTATTTTCAACGTCTGTGAGCGTCTTGGTAGCTTAGGTTGCAAGGTTTATATGTAGTGGTGTTGTAGACAGAACACAGATTTTTAAGTGGTGTGTGCTCTTTGTGGTTCTGAAACCAGGAATATTGAGCAATGCTCACTTAAGCATCGTTCAGTGTAGCAACACAATAGTGTTACCCCTACAGCCTAAGCTACTGAGACACTCATAGACATTACCAACACTGATCACAGTATTCTAGTTCCTGAAGATTTCATAGAGCTGAGCCCCAGCTATGCCCAGATATGGTTACGTTAGTCTTGAGATGTGTGTGGGTGACTTCATATCTTAAACTCAATTTTCACATCTATAAGAGAATAAATATATAGTCAGAGTGCTGGTACAATGTTGGGATATATAGAGATAGAGACAGTGTAACCCTCAAATCAGAGAACAAAGTGTATACCAGAATTTGCATATCAATCATCATACTAGTAGTCAAGAATGTTAGACATAGCTTTGAAAATAGAGCACTTTGCTTCTAGTGGAAAAAAAGTGTCTTACCTAGTGTTTAAACTTTTAAATATATATTTAAAATGTCAAGTAAGGTTTGCTTGGTACCTTCTTTTTCTTTATCGCTTTAGAATAATTAAAATTTAGGAAGATTAAGATATATAATTTCTTACACTTCACATTAATGCCATAAAGTAGGGTATGGAATGATAGGCAAAACTGGCTACTGGACATGGTAGAAAAGAGAGGATTTCCTAATTTCTGAATAGAACACAAAAAGTGTAGAATCCAAACCATTATATATTTTCTTTTTAAAAGATATTTTATGAATTCCTTGAGAACTTCATACTGTTTATTTTGAACATATTCTGCCACTTCTACTCCTCATCTTATCACCTTGCAACCTTCTATCCCTTCACACTGAACTTTGAGTTTCCTTCTATTTTTTCCTTTCTGTGTTTAGTCAACGTTGTGTTGCTCAGTCTTGACTCTGGTCCTCTTCTTGTGTGTAGTCACGATGCCTATCAGGGGTAACGTGACCAAAGAAAATTGACTTTCCTTCTCCCAGGTGTTATCAAATACTAATGGCTCCCTAGATAATGGTGCGATTACTTCTTCCTTTTTGTATGCTGTGATTTTTGTCTTACTGGAATTTGTGCAAGATTTGTGCATGCTGTCACAATCACCATGAGCTCACATTTGCATCTGCTGTAAGTTCTTGTGCGTGATAAATCGAAGAGGTAGTTCCCTTGCCATAATGGGTTCTTTCCTGTATTCGTCATATCAGTGGGTAAATATGAGTTTACCTTCTAAGGCATGAAAGCAAAATAAGTCAGAATGAGTCATCATGATTTTGAGATACCTAGTTGGCGGTTTGATCTGACTAAAGCAATTTCAAATTTTGCCTAATTTACTCTTCCTAGAGACATGGTATCTTTTAATTTTTTTAACTGGAATAGAAAATGAACCTGAACAAGACTCCTAGATAGTAACATAAGGAGTATAGGAGGTCTACTAAGGAAAGCCATAGACATGGAGGAGAGCCATCCTAATAGAGAGGCTGTATGTGCTCTGGAGCAGGGTGAGCTAAGCCTTCTGAAGACCAGCAAATTTCACCTTAAGTCCCACATGGCAGTCATGGGCCTTCAGGATCTGACACTTTCCTTCTAGATTTTGATCTTACTTTATCCATTCCTAGCAATGCTCAGATTCTCCCATTTTGGAATGAGAATTTCTGTGCCATGCTGGAAATAGGTAACTTGCTTTTGAATTTAGAAGATTTCCTTGATTTTTTCAAATGAGATGTAGACTTTGAACTATTTAACTGTCTGAGCCATTAACGACTATGGAGACTTTTGAAGATGTCTTTAATATTACCTGAAATGATGATAAGACATTGAGGACTAGGGGATGGAAATTTATGATCTAAAGTGATGTGTTTAGCTGTAAAGTTGGCAGGGGTGGAGCTGTGGTAGTTAATCTCAGATGTCATCTTTATCACCTGAGAGAAGAGGCATTATTCCAATTAGATTAATTAAGAAGGAAGACCCACCCACTGTGTGTGGTGTCTTCCCTGGGTGGTACCCTAAGAAAAAGGAGACAAGGGCGTGAAAAGTAACGTTTGCCAGTCTCTGCTCCTTGGCTCTAGATGCAATGAAACATTTGCCTTAAACTCTGGCTTCTATGACTTTTCTGCTATTATGGACTGTGATCTAAAACTCTGAGCTCAAATAAACTCTTTCTTTCTTAAATTGCTTTTGTAAGTGTACTTTTATCACAGCAATAGGGAAAGAAACTAGGGAAAAACCCTGAGTGTGGGCCCCAATGGCTGCTTCAGGAATCGTCACTTCTCTCTTCCTACCCACAACCTTAGAGGTACAATTATTTTCCAGTTTTAGAAGAATAGACTAGTTCTTCCTGACTTAGGAATGAATCAGGGGAATATTTGGGAATGAGAGGGGACTTCTATCTCATAGTGAACCATACACACTCTTGGAAAAGGGCAGAACGAAGACCTAGAAAAAAGTAAAAAACATAAAAACATTCATCATAGCATTTACAGTTACTTAATAAAAATACCAAAGGGTTTTGTCTAAGTTAGATGCTTATGAGGTTTTCTTCTTTCTTTCTTTCTTTCTTTCTTTCTTTCTTTCTTTCTTTCTTTCTTTCTTTCTTTCTTTCTTTCTTTCTTTCTTTCTTTCTTTCTTTCTTTCTTTCTTTCTTTCTTCTTTTTTTCTTTCTGAGACAGGGTTTCTCCGTGTAACTGTCCTAGCTGTCCTGGAAGTAGCTCTTGTAGACCATGCTGGTCTTGAACTCATAGAAATCCACCTGCTTTGCCTTCAGAGTGCTGGGATTAAACATATGTTCATCCACTGCCTGGTTTGTGAGGTTTCCTTTAATCTGATTTGTAAGACAAGGTAGACTTATAAAATTTACATGTGCATCAAGTAATTTATATGTTTTAATACGCAGTACATCTGTGGTCTAGGGCATGAATTATGTCATTTAAAGGTAGTCATACTAACCCCACCAAATAAGATATAGCAAGTAGTGGAGCATACCAGGCATTTTGCTAAGTGTAATATATGCTACTCAGAATGATAGGAGGAATGTCCTAGGAGCAACTTCGTTTTAGGGGACTCTGCCTATTAATGAAGAACCAGATCATCTCTTCCCTGAATACATTCTTACCCCTTTCCTCTTGCACACTCCCCTTCCTTGATATCAGCTTCTGATCTCCAGAAGAACTTTCTAGCAAGGACCTGCAGTGGAGGCTACACTGTGCTAAGTCTAAGGGAGACAGTTTTCAATATCTTTTTTCTTTTTTTTTCTTTTTTCTTTTTCAATATCTTCTTAATCCTTTATGTCTTCGTTAGACTCACTCTTAGCCTTGTAACAAACAGCCTGCTTTCTGCAGGAGCTCTTCTCCCATCCTACTTCCACTTCCTGGGGACTCTGATTCTTGGTATAGATCTCAGTCACCTAGCTTTTACCCAGAGCCCCTCTCAGCCTTTCTGCCTATGAGGACATCTTCAACTTTTATGACACCCACCCACCTACAGAATCACTCTTTGCCAAGAACCCCACAGGTACGACATTTGCAAAGGATCCAGAATTTGCAACAGACACAAAAGAACAGAACATCTACCCAACAAAGCCAAGACCAGATACAACACCAAGAAACACTTCAAATATCGTAAGCCTAGATGCTTAGATCCCAGTACAAAAATACAAACAAGCACAGCCAAGACAGTATACCTTCTCATAAAGCCTGTAACTCTATTACAATATAGTTACATTGTAACTATATTACATGGCCCTAAGAAATACAATATAGTTGAAGCATGTGACAAGGCCTTCAAAACAGATATTATGAACATCTTCAAGGACCTTAAAGAGGAAATGAATAAATTTCTTAATGGAGTCTGTGAAAACTCAAACTAAATTGAATAAAATAATGAAAACAATCCAAGACATAAAAATAGAATTTAACAAGGAAATCAAATAACTAAACAACATCCAATTTGGTATGAAAAATCTTACCAACACAGTACAAGACACAGAAGAGAGACTCTCAGGTATTACAGACTGGGTAGAAGAAATGGATTGCTCAGTCAAACAAATGTTATGTCTAAAAGCACCTCGTTGTAGTAATATTTTATTTGTATTTTAATAAATAAGACTTTCTCAAAGATCAAAATGCAAAGCTAAATCACTAGAGGTCAGGGAGTGGAGGCACATACCTTTAATCCCAAGACTCAGGAGACAGAAGCAAATGAATCTCTGTGATTTCGAGGCTACCCTGGGCTACATAAGAGCGATTCAAAAATAGATCCTTGTGGTGGTGGCTCACACCTTTAATCTAAGTGAATAGGGAGGAGGAGACAGGAGCAATATGACTTGGCAAAAAGAATATAGAGGGGAAGAGACAAGAACTCACTGGGGTGTAGAGTCTGAGGTTTGAAGAAGACAGTGCATCTAGGCAGCCTGGTTTACTGCTTGTGACAGGACCTCTCGCCCTCAACAGAGTTCCTCTGAGAAAAACACACCAGAAGCTTGTCATTGCCACCTCTACAAAACTTGATATCAGAACAGTTAAAATTCCCCAACACCTGACTGATGCTTACTTCAAGAAAAAGCAGCTGCACAAGCCCAGGCACCAGGAGGGCGAGATCTTCAACAAGAAAAAAAGAAATATGAGATTACAGAGCAGCGCAAGGCTGATCAGAAAACCGTGGACTCGCAGATTCTGCAGGGCTACCTACATTCCCAGTTCTCTATGAGGAACCGGATGTATCCTCACTAACTGCTTTTCTAAATTGCTAACAACATAATTAAGCAGCTTCATGTGGAAAGAAAAAGAAATATCTTAGAGCCACCATGCTGGCAGACACCAAAGAACCTGTAAATGTATCTATCAGCTGCCCCTAGCACTGACATCTGATGGGACTTTTTTTTTTTTTTTGCTTTTTCGAGACAGGGTTTCTCTGTGGCTTTGGAGCCTGTCCTGGATCTAGCTCTGTAGACCAGGC
>NC_022030.1:31387844-31389670 GCF_000317375.1 Microtus ochrogaster
GACTTTTAAACTTAGAAAGCATGGCCTGTGACCAGGCAGAACGGGGAATGAGGAACAAGTACCACCTGGTCCCTAGTACAGCAGGAAGGCTGGCAGAGGGAAGGAACATGCCCTTCACCCTCCCACGCGGTAGGCTTCAGGTAGGAGCTGACAGGCAGGCTGGAAAAAGGGTAGACTCAGAGCACTACAGTTTCAGGACAGTTAAAGGTCTGTAAAAATAAATAAGCAGGTTAAATATGCTTCCTTTTTCCATTTCACAATTTTGCTTCTTTATCAAAAATCTACTGTTCATAGGTGTGTGGATAGATAACAGTCCCTTTGGTCCTCATATCCATTTTATGCCAATAACAAGCTGTTTTTAGTACTGTGGCTCTGTAATGAAGTTCAAAGTCAGAGATTGTGATGCCTCCAGAAGTTCTGTGATTGTACTGAATTTTAGGATTATTTAGGCTCTCCTGAGTTTTTGCTTTTCTTATGAAGTTGAGGATTGTTCTTTCGAGGTCTGTAAGGAATTTTGCTGTAATTTTAATGGGTATTTGTATTGAATAGGTAGATTGTTTTTGATAAAATTGGCATTTTGTTATGTTGATTCTAACTTCCCAAGAGAAGAGGTGACCTTTCCATTTTCTCATGTCTTCGGTTTCTTTCTTCAAAGATTTAAAGTTCTTGTCATATGGCTTTTTTCCACTTGTTTATCTAGAGTTACTCCAAGATGTTTCAAGGTATTTGCAGCTGTTTGTAAAGGGTGATGTTTCTCTGATTTCTCTCTCAGCTCATTTATCATCTCTGTAAAAGAGGAGCATTTAGGCTGTTTTCAGGTTCTGGCTATGACAAAATAATTCTGCTATGAACATAGTTGAGCACATGTCTTTATGGTATGGTTGAGCGTCTTTTGTGTATAGGCCAAAAAGTGGTATTGCTGAGTCTTAAGGTAGTTTATTGCCTAATTTTTTGAGAAATTGCCATGCTGATATACAATGTGGCTGTACCAGTTTACACTCTCACCAGCTACGGAGGAGGAGTTTTTTTCTTTATCCCAGTTTCTTAAGCATAAATTGTCAGCAGTGTTTTTGATATTGGCAATTCTTACAGATATAAGATGGAATCTCAGAGTTGTTTTGATTTGCATTTCTCTAATGGTTAAGGATGTTAAGAATTTTTAAAATGTTTTTCAGTCATTTTCAGTTTATCTGTTGTGAGTTTTTGGTTTAGATCTGTACCATATATTTTTACTGGATTGTTTGTTGTTTTAATGACTAATTTCCTGAGTTATTTGTATGTTTTTGGAGTGGATTAGTGTTTAGTAAAGATTGTTCCCCATTCTATAGGCTGATGTTTTGTCGTGTTGACTATGTCCCTTGCTATATAAAAGCTTCTCAGTTTTAGGAGATCTCATTTAATTAATTGTTTCTCTCAATGTCTGTACCACTGGGGCTGTATTTGAGATGTGCCAATGCATTCAAGTATACTTATAACTTTTTCTTCTGTGAGGTTCAGTATTGCGGGTTTTAGGTTGAGGCCTTGAATTCATTTGAATTTCAGTTTTGTGCACAGTGATGAATATGGATCTACTTTTATTCTGTACATGTTAATATCCAGTTATGCCAGCATTATTAGTTGAATATGTTTCCTTTTTTCAATTTTCCTATCAGCTAGGCAGACTTGCAACTTAAAAGGAGGATAACTTACAAGCTTTTAATTAGTTATACAATGGCTAAAGTCTTAATTATAATATTTTTATGGGAGACTTTTAGACACTGAGTAAAATTCTTAAAGGGAACAATGAGTCAAATTCCAGTAGACAGCTTTGTCGAATGCTTTTTCAG
>NC_022030.1:31393092-31394365 GCF_000317375.1 Microtus ochrogaster
ATGTGTAGCCCAGGCTGGCCTCGAACTCGTGACCCTCCTGCCTCTGCCTCCTTCAGCAAATCCTACCGGCGTGCGCCACCACAACCGGCAGTAGACAGCTTATAGAAGCTGCCAAACAGGTACTCAAGAAGGTAGACTATATATCAGCAGGTAGAGTATATAATCAGCAAGTAATTAATATTAATTTTGATTCAGCCTTAGCAAGCATGTATATTAAATGTAAAACTTAATCCTACAGCAGATTTATGGGAAAACGTTCGCTTTTTATGGCTGCATCTTCCCATTTTGCCAGTTTGGATATTAAACTCTTAATTTAAAGCAGTAACTTGTTTCGCTCAGAGGAGCAGGATGGAATCTAGGAGATGTTTAAGCAGAGAATTGACTATGATCAAAGTTTCTTATACTAAGCAGTAGATTAACTGATAATTTTAAAATAGTGATTCTTGGACAATTATGTTGGCTCAATTTAAAGGCCAGAGTCATATTTTTTCCCAGCTGATCATTGCTGCTATTTGCACAAATATATTTTGCTAAGGTTATAAGTAAAGATCCGTTAAAGGATGTTATGCTAAATTTTACAAATGGCTCTTCTAATGGAAGAACTGCATATGTGGTTAAAAATGAAAAAGAATTGTGGAGTGTGCCATGGCTCCTTGAACACAACTGAAAAGGATAAAAGTTACAAACTGATCTGCTCCAGTTCAGTTACTTAACAAGATCTGGCATGGTGACACCAAGTTGATCTTGTTATAGCAAGGTGAAAAAGCCCTTGCAATGATTAGGAAAAAAAAACCAGCTCTATATTAATTTAGGGTCGAGGATGTGTTTGTGCTTTTTTCATAGAAAAAAAATAAAGCTGAATGAGATGACTGCATGTACAGAAAAGGGGTGGTAGTCCTGATGACATTGTAACTGATAACATCCCCATACAGGAGTCGGAATGAAAGGAGTTGGAGAGGAGTCCATGGTCTAGTCTTGCCTGCCACCACAGAGAGAAGTTCCTGATCTGCAGGACTTTCTGGGCCACTCTGCACTGCAGAGTGCCATACTGCACTGAGGGACAGATGCTGAGTGTTTCCAGACACTTGGGACACACACAGTCACAGAGGCACTGATTGGGAAGACTACAGCTTGCTTGCCGTCAGAATCCTGTTTGCTTTGGAGCTGAATTAGAAATGAAGACTGAATTAAGTTATGTGATTCCCTGCTCCTCTATCCAACCTTGTTTTATCCCCAATCACCCCGTTTCCCCAAGTTCCCCCCATCCTCCCCT
>NC_022030.1:31395507-31396823 GCF_000317375.1 Microtus ochrogaster
TGATTGTTTTAATCTTTAGAACACAGAACTCATTTTTGATTAAAATATTGTACCTGGGAGCTAAGACTTAAACTTTCCGCTCAGGGAAAGAAAGAGTCAAAATAAGAAATGACTGAAGCCCTCTTTACTTAATAGGGGGGCAGCCTGAGGATTTAGGTGCTGCTCAGAGACTGGAACTGGTATCTGATAACAGCAATGTCATTGTATTCTCACCCATCAGAAAAAAACAAAACAAAACACTTTTCTTGTCTTTTGATTAATATAGATTTAAGAAAATTGTGATATGTCAAATTGTAGATTTAAAGTTAATTTCCATTCTAGAATTATGGTATTTACCTGATAATGGTTGTAACTGCTTGTAAGATGTTGAGAAAAGTTTGACACACCCTGTAAATGTTTGGATTTAATGCCTGTGCTAAGAGTTCTAGATTTTGATACAGTATAAAATTATTAAGAGGTGCTCTAGACCAGCTGAAGAAACATTTTCAACTCAGGTGACCCTCCTCTCATTTAAATAGGAGACTATTGTCTTTAGTAGCATGATTATTCATAAAACATCATGATCTCTCCTGACTAGAAAGTATGGCTCTGAGACACAGAGCCCAAAAGTTTCTCTCCCTTACTCTCTTTTGTTAACAGAGGTCAGTAGTCAAAGATGGGTTTGGAGCTTCTTCTTCCAACATGCCTAAGACAGGACCTCACATGTTTAGAATGCCTGTATCAATGACAGGTTAGTCGCGGGAAGTTAAGGAGTCTTTGCTCAAGACATACATAATAATCTGTCCTGTTGTAGAAGCTCAGGTTTTATTAAAATTAATAAGAGAGAGTGGATTGTAGGGCACGGATTGTACAAGCCCATATTTCTACATTGTATGGCAGTCAAAATTCTGAGTGACCTAGCAAGACACAGTTTGTACCTTCCACACAGCAGGTGGTTATTTAGCCTTTGATAGTGAGACAGCCTGATGCCACCCAAAGGAAATCAGGATTGGCTAATGTTGTTCTCTTCTATTGTAATTTAGGAGGTCACCTGGGGAAGAGGTGATTTTTAGTCTACATGACAGAGCAGGCATAGGTGTGAGTGTGGACTTGACCAGAGTCATTCTCCCAGCCACCTAGGAAAGAGAATGCTAATGAACTTCTCTCTCAGGTTATTATTTGGTATAAAAGCTGTCTTATTTAGCTTCTCTAGGATCACTAATTATAGGCTCAATATCCTTTATTTATGGCTAGAAACCAAATATGAGTAAATACATCCCATGTTCCTCTTTTTGGGTCTGGCTTACCTCAGTCAGGATAGTGTTTTCTATTTCCAT
>NC_022030.1:31399453-31401317 GCF_000317375.1 Microtus ochrogaster
ACTATAATTATTATTTAATATTAACTATTTGAATATATAAAAGAATTATCAAAAATGACCATTTTAGCTGCTACCAAATAAAAAGGTTTAGTATGCCCTCAAAAAATAAATTGAATAGCTAACGAATATGATGAAACTAGTTTGTACATGGTTGGTGCTATGGTACAGGCAAGCACTTTGATTTTGTGATTTAACCCCAAAAGAGTAATCCATAATATTACAGTGTTTGATGAGAATATTTGATGACAGCTAAGTAAATGAAAGGAAAATTAGAAGGTAATGAAGTAAATGTGAAGAATTGCCATATTATTCATTACTGTCAAATGTAGGACCTCTGACTTTCATATTATTATCAAAAAAAATTCTCTCCTGAAATGTGCAATATATTCCCAGCCATTCCAGTTATTAATATTTCAATAAGAATCTGTTATTTAAGAAGGATCCATTTTGAAAGATGTTAGAACATATACTGGGTAGAAACATTTGATTGTAAAATAGGCATGGGAAATCCTGAAGGCCTGATAAGTCTTACAACATATCATTTTAGTCTTGGTTTGTTCTGTTTTTCAAATTTATTTGATATTTCTTTCACAGAACATTAGGTGTTCTTTGAAAATGTTTAATGGGAAGATTTTATCTTTATCTTTATTGCAGAATTTCTCAGTCTTTACTGTAGGAAACAGACTATAAGTAGCCTAGGGAAACTTGACATGAATGATTTTAAACTTCGTTGAGCAAGGGATATTTTTCCTTGGAAAATATGCTAGCATCTTTTACCAAATAAACTTGTATAAAACACTGCTTAAGGAGTGGTATACAAGCAAACAAAAAGGAAGAGGGTGATCTGGACTTAAAATGAAGCATATACTACATTCAGAAGCTAAATTCGGGGCTCCTGTATTTCCTACACCTTTTTACTATCTATACCATGACTAATTTCCTTGGATCATTCAGCGTTTGTTTTGAATTTACCTTTGTTCTTGTTAGAAAATCAAAAAACAAACAAAATTGAGTTGTTCATTCTTGCTGCAATTTTTTTTTATTTTTCTTTCTTTGAAAATCATTCTTTTCATTCAATATATTCGAATTATGGTTTCTTTTCTTGTAGCTCCTCTGAGACTCTTACCTCTCCTTGCACCAGAATCTACATTCTCACATTCTCTTTTCTTTCCTTGGAAAACAAAAATTCTTCTAAAGAATAATAATAAGACAAGACAAAGCAATGTCAAACAAACATGAACATGATGATTCAAACAAACAAATGTAGGGTTAAGCCAGCCTCTTTAGGGGGCAGGTTTGCCTCGGGCGAATGTTGACTGATAAATTGGGCTAGCGGAGCCTGCGCGTCCCGTTTTTTCCTGCCTCCTGTGAAACGGCTACAGACGGGAAGCTCGGTTCTGTAAGTTTATTTAAACATTAAAGCTGTATATATTCTTTAATATCTGCCTTGCATTTATTTAAGCCGGTAAAAACAAACAAACAAACACACAAATAAACAATCAGAAGAAAAAGAGCCAAAGATGAAGTTTCTATGGTGATATGCAAGATATTCATCAGTATCAGTATAGGATCGGGCCATTTCAGGTTCCCTATCCTCAGCTGCCCAAGGAGCTAGCTGGGGACTTCTCCCTGGACACCTGGGAGCCCCTCTAGAGTCAAGTCTCTTGCCAACCCTAAGATGGCTCCCTTAATTAAGATATATACTTCCCTGCTCCCATATCCACCCTTCCTTTATCTCAACCATCCCATTCTCTCACGCTCTCCCCATCCTCCCCTTCTCACCTTTCTCTACTCATCTCCCCTTACCTCCATCCCACCCCACCCCCAAGTTCCCAATTTTTGCCCAGCAATCTTGTCTACTTCC
>NC_022030.1:31402445-31409530 GCF_000317375.1 Microtus ochrogaster
AAAAAAGAAAAAGAGCCAAAGAAAACCCACAAAACCAGGAGAAACATGTATAGGCACAGAGACAAATGCGTTCACACCCACAGCAATCCCACAAAATCACAAAACTGGAAGTCTTAATATATACACAGAGCACCTGTAGGGTTAAAAAAATGCCCTGACAAAACATGATGAGTCAAAGAACTTTGAAAGACGCCATTGGGTTTGTTTTGTGTGTTAGCTGTGTGTGTGGCCTAGGTCCTGGCTTACTCAGTCTCAGGTGCTTTGTCATCTGAGCAGTACTGAGGACAGGTTCTGCCTCATGGAATGGACCTTAAATCCAACCAGATATTGCATGGTTACCCCCACAAGCTTTGTGACACTATTGTGCTAATGTGTTTTGCAGCCAGGTCTTCATTGTAGATCAAAGAGTTTGTAGCTGGGCTGATGTTTACCTTCCTCTAATAGCATGCAGAGTACCTTCCAGTACCATGAAAACTAGTGAGTAGGGGTGAAGGGTCTAGGTAGTCACCAGCTCAACTTCTCTATGGTTTGAGTGACAGGTCACTTGAAAAAGGACAATTAGCTTGCAGTTGTCTGGAGGACCTAGGACACTGCACTACTTGTTATCATAATCATGTAGCATGATACCATGAAGACTTCCAAAGATGACCAAGTTGGAATGATTGCGGTAATCTCCCTACAGTAAATTGATTCTATTAGGGTTTCTAATTAGATTACTAATCATATGAGTGTAAATGGGAGATTCTCTTTTCCACTTCTTTCTCCCCAAAGAGGATTGCACTTTTGAAGCATTTGCTTGACCTTTAGGTTGTAATTTATTTCTTGTAAAGCAAAAGTTAAGAATAATTTATATGATTTAGACAAAATCATGAGGAAACAATGATAAATGTAGTTTGTGACTTTGCCCTGTGAAGTGTATGTAATTTGGTTTTATGGGTGTAGCTACAGCCCCCTGCATTTCCTCTTGTTCCTTTCCCTCATAGGTTCAAATCTGACCAACAAAGGACCCACACCATGATGACATGGGCCTATATGATAATATCACATTTTTTTTTTTTACATATAGAGGGTGATTTTAAAATATGAGGTTTCACCATTTCTTTATTTTTATGCCTCTTACTGATAAAAATAATTTTCACAGATTAACCCCAAAACCTAAAAATGCTCAGAAGATGATATTTTTCAGACCTTTACCGACTCCATGGCTGCTGATATTCTTAATCTCATTTCTAGGATTACAGCTGTAGACAGTTGACTCTATTGCTTTCCAAATTTCTGAATTTTAGTGAAAACTCCAATGGTATAGCTTTATTTTTGACATGCAGTAATGGCATGCACTTTTGGGATGCAGTGTGACAGTTGACCGTGTGTATGTGTGTTTCTGTGCACACACATGTGTATGTGTGTACATGTGTTTGTGTGTGTGTGTGTGTGTGTGTAAAATGACCATAACAGGGTAATTTTGGTACATTTCTTACTGCAAACATTTATCATATCTTTGTAGTGTAGACATCTGGAGTCCTTCCTCTGAACTGTTCTGAAATACTCACATAACTGTTGCTCTCCATAGTTTTTCAGCTGAGCTAGGGAACAATGGAAGGTGTTTTTCCTCTCCAGTTACAGCCTTGTTCCTTGCAAGATACTGTCTCCAGTAATCCACTTCACATGGTCCCTATGCTCACTCTATTCTCTTTCCTACTCAGATAGGATTGAACTTTGAGTCTTTATCTGCGAGAACATATGACATATATTTCTCTCTCTCTGAGATGTTTCACTTAACATAAACATTTCAGATCTCTGAATGTTGCTAAAAAAAGACTGCATTTCATTCCTTTTCTGAGAGCAGTATTTCACTCAGTACAGATATCAACTTTTGTTCACTGATTTGTTTGTTGATTGGATTCTCTTCCTTGCCTACTGTGAGCAAGGATGCGATGAATTAGCACATGCACATGCCCTCTTCATCAGCTCAAATCTTCTATTATGGTCTGCTCTTAAAACTACTTTCCTCAGATATAGAGATGATCACATGGTTCTTCTTTTCAATCATTTAAATATTCAGTAATAGTAGTTTTCTGATCAAAACCATTCTCACATTCACAGAATAAATGTAATCATAAGTTTTTGAATTCAGTTTGCTAATATACAAATGCTTATGCATTTGTGTCTGTAAATAAGATTGTTCAATAAATATTGCTCCCTGGATTGTCCTTCTCTAAAGTTTTTAATAATCACATTTTTATTCAGGAAGTCAATAATGCATATAGAAGCATTATATTTACAATTTTAGAGACTGTCCTTAAAATAAAAGAGTGACTGTAATTCACAATTTGGGTGATTGCTAATATATAGCTATTGCATATTATGAAAGAGCAAAAGGAAGAAGAACTAAAAGTTAGAAGACACAGGACTCTGTTTTTACTCTGACCCTTATTATCTATGTGTTCTTGCAAAAAAAAATAGATTTTTTTTGTTGCATTTGAAAAAAATGCTGTTTTAAGTTAAAATGTGTACTAACAAAGAAGAGATGAAAACAGACTGCTTAGGAGAATTTTGCATTGGAATAGTTTAAGCAGGAATATGAGCTTGAATTAAGACATAGAAGGTGAATAGATCTTTGACTACAGTCAATTTTTCTAATCTGCTCCTTAATTCTGATGGAACTCAGATACCAAAATGGTGTTTTTTTTTGTCCCCTTGCTAATTGTTTATTTGATGTTGCATATAATAAAATATCACTGAATATGATTTTATTCATTCCATATAGATACAACAGTATCTTTCTCCCTTATGGCCCTGAAACTGACATTATAAATTATGACATTAAATTGAGCTATTCTTTATAAATCTAGTGTGGTGCCTGGAAAGCTGGATGCACTCAAAACTTAAAACATCAAAATTTTAAATGTTTTCAAATATTCTGAAACAATTAATACCCTCCAAGGGTAAGTAGAAAGAAAAGTTCTATTGGGTTAGTAACAGGAGAGTGGGTTTAGAAATCTAAGATCCTGTTTTCTAATTGAAACAGTGAAGGGCTTGTAGTGCATAGGTGGTTATAAACTTTAGGCAGTGCAATTGTTACTAGTGGGGTATAGTAGTTGTCTAGTATAGCTATATATAGGTGGGAGCAAGCAACTTTTTTCTTTGAGTGAATGAAATCAGCGTAAATCTGTTTTTCAATCTCCATGACCTATTTTCCTTTTTAGGTCTTCCTGCCTCTCACAAATGTAATTGGACAGCTATTAAACCCCCCCCCCCCTTTTAAACTTAGTTAATTGTGCTTCTTCTCAGTGTATACCTAAGCTTGTCAGATGAATTTTTCCCTTGTCTGTGCTGAATGGAGATAATCCATAGCCTACCCGCACCTTTTCCACCGTCCTTACCAGCTGCTCATGAGCATAAGCAACACAGATGATTCCATAGAGGACATCTGGATGTGTGCATAGTTCAAGAGGATAACAATCTGCCAGACCATGACAACAGATTGGTCCTCTTGCCTCTCTGTTGTCTGGGATCTCTGTGTTTACCCTTCATTGTCTTATGGTTAATTGAGTAACTATATCAGCAACAACCTCTAATAGTGTGGTTGTTTTCCTTGACTCTTGCCGTCTCTTCCTATTTGTTCCATAGCTCTGTACCTTGATGAAAAATTGGTTGGATTTTAAATGGGAAAGAGTCGATTATATTGGAAAAAATAAGAATGTCTAAGGTCTCTCGAAGCTTACTTTCAAATGAGTCTCCTTTTAGAATTGATTGATTACTTGTAGAAACAATTGGTTTCTGTTTTTACTTTCAAGCAGTTGACTTTCTATTTTCTTCATAAAAGGAATAAAATACATGTACACCAGTGCTTGCAGGAAAAATACTGAATTCATGAAGCCATATAAAACTACATATTTCTGCAAAGGTCTGAATTCAGAACCCTTTTGCTGTCACAAAGGAGTGAGCAGGATGTGCACCCCTCTTTTATATAATGGAATATATAGCATGCATGTCAGTTGTCACCACTACAGCAATCTGATCTACAGATGTTTCAACTGAGCATGACAATAAAGAGGACCATCTGCTAAATCAAAATGATAACAATATCAAATCTGTTAATTAAAAATTAAAGGTGTAATATTTATTAAGTAACAAATAAAATTATGTTTGTTATAAAAGACACATCTGAGATTTGAAGAACTGAGAGTGAGGTAGATGGAGCTATTCTCAGAGTAAGAATAATCATAGAAATGTGGACATTATAAGTAAATGATTATTTTTAGGAGTTAAACATTTACTTCTATCAATATGAGAAGTCAAGGTTATGAAGAAGATTCAGTTGACCTCGATGTACTGAGCGACAACCTTTTATCATTCACTTAATAAAGTTGACGAGTTTCTCACAAAGTGTCAGAAACAGTTTTAAAATTAGGTCTGAGAGCAGGTGTTAAGGCAATAAGCTTTTATGGCTGAATTATGAGTGTCAGCTGTATCTCTTCCTGCCTTAATTAAACACACCACTTAACCTCCTTGTGGAGCCTCATCCTGTCCAGTTACCACAGCACAAAACACCCTGCTTACCTAGAAAGGCACAGAGTAGATCTTGAAAGGTATGTAATCTCTGGGCTCCCCATTTAAGGAATGGAATGTAAGGGTCTCCTGTGGAAATCAACAGTTTGAGGACCAGCTGAGTCAAGAGCATATCACACACACACACGCACGCACGCACGCACGCACACACACACGCATGCACACACACACATGCATACACATACACAGCTCTTTCAGAACAAGAACAAAGCATGCCACAAACTTATCAGACAGGAAACAGGATTAATTTTTGCTATAATGGTCTAGAAAATATATTGGTAGGTATTTTTGGCCCAGGACTGTTAAGATTCTCAGACTCCTAACTGCTTATCCAACTGATGGCAGTTTTGACACCAGTGGTAATTTGCCTGGAGTGACATGAGGAGTTAGTAGACCTGTAATGATTCATTTCTCATTCTCTATTACAAAGCCTTACATGGCAACAATTTTATCTTACATTTACCAAGACTCAAAGATGACTGGCACTCCCATTTGCATCTTCTTTAGTTTCAACCCTGCCTCAGCATTAACCCACAAGGACAGCTTTTAAGAATGATAAGTTTATAAAATTTCATCTATTGACCATGAGACAAACAGTATCAAGTAATTAAATGTTAGCATGATTTTTATCAGGATTATAGATAGCACATTAGTGTTGTGTTTGGGATACCTTAGTTTTGATTATAATTAACATCTAATTTCATATTAATACACAGTAGCCTATTGATAGATGTGTTTGTTGTATTGTCTCAAATATTTAATTTTAAAACATGGATGTTTGTGGGGCATAGCAGTGTACACCTTTAATCCTAGCATTCGGAAAGTAGAAAAACCAGACTGCTGTGGATTTGAGGCCAGCCTGTTCTACATAGCAAGTTCCAGGCTAGCCTGGGTTGTATGGTGAGACACTGACTCAAAACAGGACAGAAAACCAAATAAATGCATGTATCTCTTCCCAGTAAATAGTAAATTCTTGAGGAATTGAAGAGAGGCTATATTTCACTTATAGAGTTTGTAACACTCCAGATACTCAGTAAAGGAGGGCAGCATTGTCAGCTCTTTTAAAAATAAGGTAACATGCATGCTCACTGTGTAACAGCTAACAATAATTGTATCAAAAAATCTCTTGACAGATCCAGGTATTTTATTATTTCTGCTCTGAAGAAAGATGAGATGGAGGGCTAAGGCAGTAAGGAATATGTTTGGTCTCCTAATAAGAGGCAGAACAAAGATTCAAAACCATCTGAATAGCTTTGTATTTAAGGTGGAGATTTCCAGTTAAAATGAACACAAAACATTGTTTTAAGACAGCATGTTTCACTAATCAAAAAGTTATAAAGGAACTTGTTAGTTTGTAAACTAAAAATCACAAACAAACAAACCAACAAATCTAAAATTTGCTATAGTAACAGAGCTTGGCAACACTAAGTTTTTGTAGGATTGTGAAAGCATATGAAACTTGGGTTAGCATAACTGTTGGGAACTTGGTCCTTTTAGGGTTCAGTTATTCTAAGACAATAAGACTGAAAGTTATTCACTGTAGTTTGTCCTTTATAGCACTGATCTGGTCACAAGAGTCTGGCAGCTGGCAGTGTGAGTCTCCATCATGCATGCTGAGTCAGAGTCAGTGGCCTGGAGACAGCAGGATGAGTCAGTCAGGGAAAAAAGCCAGGCACTGTATTTTATTAATGGAAAATTTGTCATGATTTTAATCAAAAGATTAAAAAGGAGCAATGTGGACATTTCAGTCTGACAGCCTTTAGAGATTTCTCTTGGGGCAGACAAAGAAGATAAGATACTGCCTTTATTCTGTTTCTCCCTGAAGCCCCCTATGAGACAAGATTTCAAAGGTAAGAAGAGACCATTCAAGTTCAGTCCTGGAAACAGAAGAAATGGAGTGGGAAGATAAGGCAGGAGGGAAAGGAAATCACACAGTTTGTTATGATTTGAGATAATACCTTAGTAAACTAGTGTGTTTCCATTGGGAACTCTGAGTGGCCATGCACGATAGACTTGGGAAAGCTGAGAAACTCTACTAGTCTCTCACTGTTGTAATAAGAGCGGTGGGCTGCATCCCCAGCACCTGGCCACCCACATGGCTAGCTTATGCCCCGAAATAATTACATGGAAACTGTATTCTTTTAAACACTGCCTGACCCATTAGTTTCAGTTTCTTATTGGCTAGCACTTACATATTGATCTAACCCATTTCTATTAATCTGTGTAGCCCATGAGCTGACTTACCAGGAATGATCTTAACCTGCATCTGTCTGGACTGGGAGAACCATGGCAACTCACTGACTCAGCTTCTTTCTCCCAGCATTCTGTTCTGTTTACTCTTCCCAACTATGTTTTAACCTATGAGGGCCAAGCAGTTTCTTTATTGCTTAACCAATTACCTTCCTTCATCATTTCCCCTTTTTCTGTTTAAACAAAAAGGAAAGGCTTTAACGCAACTTAAGTTTTTAAGAACTGCTTAACATTTTAAGAAATGCTCCTGGATAGTAAAAAAA
>NC_022030.1:31411555-31417108 GCF_000317375.1 Microtus ochrogaster
CTCCTATTACAAAATCTCACTGGCATTATTTGAAGGGTGATTACAAATCCACTTGTTTGGCTGCATTGGGTGTGATGAACGTTCACTAATGACCAAGGAGAACAGTATTTTCAATGAGTTTTGGATGTGATGAAGTCTGGAGTGATATGGGTAGGCTCAGTGAAGACTGCCAATGGGGTGCAAAAAGAATAATGTGGAACCATGACTCGAGGACTTTGAAATTTTCAGAGGATTTTTACAACCAGTTCCTGACTTGAGCTTCATTCTTATAATCGTCTGATGAAGTGAGGACATATACTATCACTCTTATTTTAGAGATAAGGAAATGGGGTGACAGAAACCTTTGGTACCTTTCCCATGGTCACACAGATTGTGAATAACAGGACAGGAACAAGAGAGAGTCTTGTAGTTAAGAGACAATGAGATTTTCCCCTATGAAATGCATAGTTTTGTGGTCTTAGGTAGTTCTGATACTTTGCCAAAACATCCTGAGAACTTCTAGAATTAACATCTGTGGTGTGGGCTATAAGTTCTATCTTCATGTTGGAAAAAAAATCATAGATAAGTGATAAATTAAGGAATAGTTTCATAGGCATTTGGCTTAAATATAAAGGTAACAGAAAGATACAAAGAAGAAAAGAGAATACAAGGAAAAGCATAGAAAAACAAGTGTTGTAAACATGAACAAAATGTTCTCAATCCTGCTCATTTTCTTCTTTAATAACTTCAATTTGTATGTCAGATAATCAACTCACTGTCAACTGAAATTTACTAAATTACTTAATGCGTGGACCTCAACAGTAAACCCTCTGTTTCTGCTCTCAGATGGAGTCCTTGGCACAGCATGAGTGTATTTATTCTATTTTTGTACAGAATTGACATCAGTGACGTGTCTTGAATGAGATTCCATTTTCAAGCAATGTATGCCATATCTACATTTTAGATTTTAGAGTCTCTTTAGTTATTTATTTTGGTAGTGTTGTGAAGTACTAATTGCACAGATCCGCGAGTTACACTTAAAAATATTTATGTGATTTTTCTGTTGTTTTTCCCATTAGGCACCTTGCAACTAGCCTACCTGAGATTCCATCTTCTCTGGAAGATTATGATTTTAAGGGAGTGCTCAGATTTTGAAACAAAATACATGACTGTACGAGCCAGGCTATTGTCTTGAAGAAGGATTTTCTAAATTCCTCTGTTTTCTCTGTTGCCACATGAGCAATAGAATTTATATTCTCTGTTGTTAATATGTTGTTATAGTCACAGCTATATTGGAGGCTGTTGTCTGTGTCACCATGGAGATTAACTGCAACCTAAAGGATGCTGTAATGGAGGAAACCCACTCTTAGCTTCAGATGATTAAAGTAAAGAAAAACCTGTAACCGGATACTACTTGTTTGTTTTCCAGCTGCTCAGACCTGAACAATCACACAGAAACCATATTAATTACAACACTGCTTGGCCGACCATTCAGTTATATTCCTCGCTAGCTCTTAATATTTTAAATTAACCCATTTCTACTGATCTATGTATCACCACGAGGCTGTGTCCTACTGGTAAATTTCTGGCATCGTTCTTGTTCTGTAGATACATAGCATCTGCCTGACTCTGCCTTCTTTCTCTCTGTGCTTAGCTTAATTTTCCCACCATTTATAGCCCATGGTAATAAAACATATTCACAGCATGCAGAGAGGAATTCCACATAAAAAACTTGACTCCTTCTGGAATGTTTTTGAAAGGAGCGGGAACTAGGAACAGAAACATTTAAATGTCTGCCCAGATGATTACTTATTTGGACTTAGGCTAGAGAGCCACAGGTGTTTTCATAAGGATGCTGTAAGAGTGGAGAGACTCTTGCTTCTCATAGTACTAAAAAGACTGGCCTATGCCAACTCATGTTATGATTATATTTAAATAAATTTGTGTTCTCCATCTTGATCATTTACTGAGGCCCTGAAGTTAAGCCTTTTTAGCCTGTTCTTTTGTTATTTGTGGCAGTGTTTCTCAACCCTCCTAAAATTGTTACCCTTTAATACAGTTCCTCATGTTGTGGTGGTCCTGAACCATAACATTATTTTCATTACTACTTCATAAATGTTATTTTTCTACTGCTGAATTATAACGTAATATCTGATACTTCCCATAGTCTTAGGTGACTCCTGTAAAATGATTGGCTGACCCCAAATGGGTCTCAACCCACAGATTGAGAACCATTGATGTAGAGATTTTATAGAAGGGCCCAGTGCAGTGTGAGAAGGTGACATTTTAGCAAATGCTTCCAATTGGTTGGCCAGGGGCTAGATTGAGAAGGAATCAGGAAAAACCCGGATAGAAGTTTAGGTAGCCATTATTAATGACCAGGAATATTACTTGAGCCCAAGAGTTGAACCCTAAATAAAGTGTCTCACTGTCTATACAGGAAGGAAGTCTTAGAGAGTACCAATAGGATGTGAGGATCACACAAGGGAAAGAGGATGAAAAGATAGAATAAGGTTCACTGAGGTCCTCACTGGAGTGAACTACATAACCAAGATCTCTGGTCGCTCTGACCATGGACTCATTTACCAGAATGAATTCCTAGAAGAGGGAAAGTGGGACTGGAGGGATGGCTCAGTGACTAACACTGTCTACTTTTCCAGGAGTCCTGAGTCAATTCCCATCAACCACACGGAGACTAATAACGATCTGTAACTTCTTACTGGTATGCAGATGTTCATACAAACAAAGCACTCATATACATAAAATATATAAATAAATAAATCTTAAAAAAAAGAAGAGTGAAGATGAGATTAAGAAAAAGCTTTGATTTCGCATCACCTACAGGTAGTATTTAAAGTTTATGAATTTTATTAAGCTATAAAGCAGTGGCCTACTTAATTCAGTTTTTGCCTGACTGGTTAGGGGAGCAATGAGGATGGACAATAGCAAAGAGAGACCATGCTAGTTAAGGACAGAATAAAGACTTTACTATTTGCACATGATTTAACATTTATCACTCTGTTTTTTTTTTCATATCACTTAAGATGTCAACTCCCAACTCTTAAAGATGGGGGCCTCCAGTTTGCTTTTACCAGGCACTATCATTCTATCTCTGTCTTAGTTGCCTGTTTTCTTAATGAATGCATTTATATACATGTGAATTTGAGTATATGCATGAGGCTGTGGTGCATGTGTATGCACTCATGTTAGACCAGATGACAATGTTGGGTGTCATCCAAAGGAATATCATCCATGTCTTTTAACATGGGGTTGCACAGGGGCCTGAACCTCATCAATTGTATTGGACCAGCTGACCATCACGCCTTGGTTTTCATTCTCTCCTCTATCTGTTTCTACTGTAGTGGCATTGTTAAAAACACCATCTTGCCCAGTATTGTCACATGGGTCTAAGGACTGAGTTCAAGTCTTCAAACTTCCATATCAAGTATTTAATATTTCCGCTGTCCTGTATCTTTTGAGAGAGAGAGAGAGAGAGAGAGAGAGAGAGAGAGAGAGAGAGAGAGAAGGAGAACTATTATCATAGCCCAGGCTGGCTCAGGTCTGAAACTTGAGCTCCTCCTTCCTCATCCTCATCCTCATCCTCCTGGGGTGATGTACACTCAGCTCTATCTGCAATGATTTGAAGCCATTCCTTTCTTGGACTCCTGCTATAACCAGAGTTAGATATTTTTATTCCTCTTGAACAGAATTCTGCCTTTATGTCATGTCTTCCCACTTCTGTCTATTTACAGATGTGTGCCACATGAATTTTACCAAAAAAGGACCACAGCTTGCTTTTTTTTATTGTTCCAGATCTTACTTAAATAATAGCATCAAGTATTCCTCAGATGGGAGTTTGAAGTTTTTCTGGGCAGGACTTGAGTTTATCAACATGTCTGTGTAATGTCTCTGGAATGAATGTCCCCACCTTGTGCCATAATATTGACTCTGTCTTCTGAAATGCCCTCCCTTTCCATCACTCTGGTCTGGTGTACTTGTCAAATCCAAACTTTGAAGACATTGCTCCTCTTTCTCAATGTATTTCATTATACACTCAAGTCTACACATTATATATATATCAGATTTATTTATGTATTTACCACCACTATCAGTTTTTGCACAATCAAGATGGTCTTATCATCTCTCTGACACTGGCCTTTGCCTTGTTTCTGACACCTGTTCTAAACATTTTTCTTCTTTCAAGGATTAAAGAGACAAAGTTGCTTTCCAGGCTTTCCAACTGTAACACCTAATTAGTAATGATAACAGCCTTCCATATTTACTCTCCATAGATAATGAATGATTCTGAGAGGTACAAATTAGGTATAAATAATTTCTTGCTTCATGTAGCACATTGTCAAATGTTGCTGCTGATAAGTTAAACAGAAATGTGTGAAAAGTGATTATGAACTCTAGTAGTTGCAGCCTGTTGAAAGGGCTATAAATACCTGAGGAGGACTCTAGAAGATGGAGATAACTTGATGGGACAAGCTGTTCCCGTTAGATTATATAAACACATGGTTTAGAAGCCACACAATCAGTGTTCTCTTTGTAGTTGTCCGCTTTCTCCATTTTAGTAGCTCTATTTTTACCCTGTTTAGAAAGACACACAAAAAGACTTAACACTACCTGAGTTGAGCTTAAAGGTTTTGATTATATGCGTTTTTAATCCCATGTTTTTTTCTTCTTCGGTCGCATTATGGGTTGTATTTATTCTGGCAATGAACATGTTTTCAACCTAATTAGTGTCCCCTAATTTCAGAGTAGAGGATGGATATTGCACTTAGCAATTAAAAGTGTTCTGTTTCCTATCTCTAACTATATGTGGAATGCAGATTCATTGATGTTTGTCTTTTGTAGTCTGTATTCCAAGGACATGGTGTGTTTTCGATTCAATACTGTGTTTTTTTTCCCCCTTTTAGTTCTTTTCTTCATGGAATAGAAAATTTAAATAGCAAGTAAAACAGAATTTTAAAGAGTTCCTATAAACTGTGGAAGGATTGAATTGTGGAATGAACAAATACTCGTTGACTGGAGATCTTCCATGATGTTTTGTTTAAAGAGGAATAACCTTCCCTTTCCATGTAGTATTTCTCGTTGCTTCTTCCTCTTGCAAACAGGAAGTAAAAGCAAAGCTTGACTAAAGAATCTAATTCAAAAATTATAACCTGAGCAGAGCAAAGGAAATCTTCTGTTTCAAATGAAATTATCTATTGGCACCAAGGACAGCACAGAGGGAACCAATTTTAATGGGTGGAACAGGATAAGGCAGCTCCAGCAGGTTATTACAAATCAGTAGACTAAGCAACAGGGAAGTAGACTGCTCTACGTATGTGTGGGTGACAGAGTATTTGCAAAGACTGGACAGGAAGCTGTGCTATCACGATGCTCAGTTAGCCAGACTACAGTAGGCTTGCCTTCCTTCCTTCCTTCCTTCCTTCCTTCCTTCCTTCCTTCCTTCCTTCCTTCCTTCCTTCCTTCCTTCCTTCCTTCCAGGGTTTCTCTGTGTAGCTTTGGAGCCTGCCTTAGAACTCACTTCACTAAGCCAATAGGCCAGGCGGACCTTGAACCCAC
>NC_022030.1:31417208-31430317 GCF_000317375.1 Microtus ochrogaster
AGATTTATTTATGTATTTACCACCACTATCAGTTTTTGCACAATCAAGATGGTCTTATCATCTCTCTGACACTGGCCTTTGCCTTGTTTCTGACACCTGTTCTAAACATTTTTCTTCTTTCAAGGATTAAAGAGACAAAGTTGCTTTCCAGGCTTTCCAACTGTAACACCTAATTAGTAATGATAACAGCCTTCCATATTTACTCTCCATAGATAATGAATGATTCTGAGAGGTACAAATTAGGTATAAATAATTTCTTGCTTCATGTAGCACATTGTCAAATGTTGCTGCTGATAAGTTAAACAGAAATGTGTGAAAAGTGATTATGAACTCTAGTAGTTGCAGCCTGTTGAAAGGGCTATAAATACCTGAGGAGGACTCTAGAAGATGGAGATAACTTGATGGGACAAGCTGTTCCCGTTAGATTATATAAACACATGGTTTAGAAGCCACACAATCAGTGTTCTCTTTGTAGTTGTCCGCTTTCTCCATTTTAGTAGCTCTATTTTTACCCTGTTTAGAAAGACACACAAAAAGACTTAACACTACCTGAGTTGAGCTTAAAGGTTTTGATTATATGCGTTTTTAATCCCATGTTTTTTTCTTCTTCGGTCGCATTATGGGTTGTATTTATTCTGGCAATGAACATGTTTTCAACCTAATTAGTGTCCCCTAATTTCAGAGTAGAGGATGGATATTGCACTTAGCAATTAAAAGTGTTCTGTTTCCTATCTCTAACTATATGTGGAATGCAGATTCATTGATGTTTGTCTTTTGTAGTCTGTATTCCAAGGACATGGTGTGTTTTCGATTCAATACTGTGTTTTTTTTCCCCCTTTTAGTTCTTTTCTTCATGGAATAGAAAATTTAAATAGCAAGTAAAACAGAATTTTAAAGAGTTCCTATAAACTGTGGAAGGATTGAATTGTGGAATGAACAAATACTCGTTGACTGGAGATCTTCCATGATGTTTTGTTTAAAGAGGAATAACCTTCCCTTTCCATGTAGTATTTCTCGTTGCTTCTTCCTCTTGCAAACAGGAAGTAAAAGCAAAGCTTGACTAAAGAATCTAATTCAAAAATTATAACCTGAGCAGAGCAAAGGAAATCTTCTGTTTCAAATGAAATTATCTATTGGCACCAAGGACAGCACAGAGGGAACCAATTTTAATGGGTGGAACAGGATAAGGCAGCTCCAGCAGGTTATTACAAATCAGTAGACTAAGCAACAGGGAAGTAGACTGCTCTACGTATGTGTGGGTGACAGAGTATTTGCAAAGACTGGACAGGAAGCTGTGCTATCACGATGCTCAGTTAGCCAGACTACAGTAGGCTTGCCTTCCTTCCTTCGTTCCTTCCTTCCTTCCTTCCTTCCTTCCTTCCTTCCTTCCTTCCTTCCTTCCTTCCTTCCTTCCTAGTCTATAGGAAAGAGAGATGGGAGGTGCTGTTTTCTGCAGCCTCTGTCTCCCTCTACTCTTTGGCAAGCATTGACTGATAGACTCACATCTCATTTCCCTCCATTTGGTTTATATGCACAAGGTGACTATTTGGGGGGGGGGCTGCATGAGTTAGTGTGTTTATTTGTTACAACTGATGAGCCTTGACCTCATAAAAACTGTGTTGGAATGATACAAACATAACTGTTTTCAAATCCAGTAATTTTACAGCCAATTAAAGTACTCTTTAGAGAAATCGTGCATCTCTTCCCAACCTAGAAAATTCAGCGTGTTTGTGTGATTTCAGGTTCACTCTTTTGTTTTGAATTTTTTGTAAGGCTTGGGAGAATGGCCTGGCCACCAGTACACCTGCAAACAAATATTATAGGCAGGTATTCCATTGTGTTTTGATTACATGATTACTTAGATATCTTTCCTTCTTCCTTATTATAGTGTTTTGGTAATTAGTTGCTTACTTTCTGAAATTTATGTTTCAGTTCACTCCTTAAATCTAGCTAGAAGAAATGTAAGCTAAAGTGATAAACATTGTTTCTGATACACTAATTAAATTGTCTTTTAAAATGATGGCTTGCATGTGTATCTGTTTAACATGTTTCATTGAAACTGTTGCAGTGGTATGTAATTTTAATGTAAAATAGTCCTCTTTGCAGGGAATCCAGCCTGCTGCTGAATCTTTAAATTTTCAGTGTCTGTTGTCATAGCAACCGGAATTGACTCTGATACCCACTGTGTTCAACATAAATTAATTTAAAGACATAGCATTTGAAACAGTTTAGTCAATTTTAACTATGTATCTGGCTAGACTTCAGATTTCAATGCTACTTTATGTTTAAAATGTCATCATATGTGTTGCTTTCAAGCTAATTAGACACCTTTGTGGGGTTCAAGGTTTTCAAAGTGATTTTTTAAAAACGCTGAAAAACTGGTTCCTGAATTTCTTGTGAGATGCAAGGCTTTAATAATGTAAAGGGTATTTCTTCTTTAAGAATACTGCAATAATGCACTCTGTCATGCCAGAGTACACTGGCGATATGTGGATATATGGGTTGGCTATTACCCAAAATAAATCCTCATTTTTGCATGTGCAGGACAAAGATCTCTCAGGACTGTGCTGGGGTAATCACTCTAGGAGAAGGAAAGACTATATTTCCCACTTTTTATGTTTAACCATTCCTATTGGACTGAGGTGATATGGACTTTCTCATTAAATAATTATTACTAGCTTGAAACGATTTTTTCTTGCAGTCTTCAGTGATTTTTAGGAGCATAGTTCACACATGACTGTTTAGTAAGAGCTAAGGCTTCTGTCTTCCCTCTTTAGACTCAGGCTCCTCTTACAACAAGGGCTTCTGTGTTTGGTCAATGAACACTGAATTGTTCACACTCTGTTGTTATTAAAGTTATTATATGAAAGTAAAATGTAAATTGGAGTAGACAGTGAAGTTTAGGGGATAGCAGTGGTTTTGTTTTTAAATTTAACATTGTGTGTATGTGTGTGTGCTCATGCACGCACAGGCCATGGCACAGGTGTGGAGGTCAGAGGACAACTTGAGGGAGTTAGTTTGTTCCTTCTCTATCATGTGGACTCTTGGGACTGAACTTAGTTTGTCAGACTTGACAGCTAGTGACTTTAGCCAGTGAGCCATCTTACCAGGCTAAGAATAGTGATTTTTTAAATACTATATTTATGTTTGATAGCCAGAAAACATTTCTAATATTTTCCATCAACTTTGAGTAGTAAGGAAAGAAATATGTATTATTTCTGGAGAATGACTATGAAAATGCTATCAAGCCTTATTATATTATGTCCTTCTGGACACAACAAATATTATGGCTACTTTATAGAAAACAAAACATATTTTAAAACCATCTTCCTGTTGGAAAGGAGGCAGAGCTTTCTGTGTAATGGTTCCAGTTTCTCTCAGCCATCTAACATGAATTTGATGTTATCTGAACCATCATCCTTTGCTTTGGGATTTAGAATGAGAAAAGAAACTGGAGGTTCAGGAATACCGCTTTCCTATTTCTTCTGAAATTAGAAAGAACTCTGTACATGAAATATTTAGGATTCTACTTAAATATGTAAAACTGAGCTTCTGCATCAGCCTATGCGGGTTTATCTGAGTGAACTGTTTTCTGCTCTGCTGTATTGATAGAAATTAGAGGGAAACGTTTAGGTAAACACTGGCATTGATCACAGCTCTGAATGACTCATCCAGGCCCACCGAACAGGGGCACTGATGAAATGACAAGACACAGCGGAACCTCACTGCTCCAGTGGGATTAACTCTGAAACGTGTGTGTGTGTGTGTGTATTTAAAAAGTTTAAAACCTTTCTTTATTTGAATTAAATCCCACAAACGTTAAATAAGTATGTCATTAGTCATTATGCTGAATCTTTTTTTTCTATGTTAGTTGCTGGATGTAAATTTGGATATTTTTTATTATGTTCACTTCAACGTGAAGATCCTAAAACAAAATTAGACAGCCACTTGCTCTTACTTTAACCTCAGTCTGAAATAGCGATCCTGCCTCCTGGAATCTCAGAATGAGACTCTGGTCCATGAGCTATCTCCTCCCGTTTTACGTTCCTCTCTAGGGCGGTGATTAAAGGTGCGCACCACTGGGATTAAAGGCCTGCATGGCCTGGTTTCTGTGGCAACCTACTGTGGCTACTGGGATTAAAGATGTGTATCACCACTGCTTCGTCTGTAAAGCTGACCAGTGGGGCTGTTTTACTCTCTGATAGCCAGGCAAACTTTATTTTTTAAGAATATAAATGAAATACCCCTGCAAGGCAGCATTGCAAATAGCTACTTGTAAACTATATTTTCAGATCCTAATGAATTGAAATTGGAACAGGTGTATAGGCAAATTCCATGTGCATATATTTGCAGCAAATTCACACACATGAATTTGCCCTATTTCTTTCTCATAATTTTCCTTGGGGCTGTAGTTACTTTATGTTACCTACTGCATTAGTGCTTCCCAAGTTCATAGGGGGCACTGTTTAGTACTTTTCCATTGTTTCACCCCTGCTTTAACATTAATAATTTCTTTTGATGATCTTCATGTTCACTTTTTTCTTCTATTTATTCAATCTGCAATGAATTTCATCCAACCAAATTTTATTTTGTATTTTTCAGTTTTAGAGTTTCTATTTGTTTGTTTAAAAAAACATCTCTACAGTCTTCAGATATTCCCTAATCTTTTCCCATATTTTACCCATCTTTTCTTTCAAAATTTCCTTTATATTACTACAGGTATTTTGAAGCTGTCTATTAATCCTGATATCTACTTTGTATTTTTTCTGTATCAGATATCTAAATTATTCATAAATCATTTAGTCCTAATTTATTGCCTTTTATTATAAAACATGATACTTCTGGATGTTAATGAAATATTGATGTATTTGTTAACCTCTTTGACTTGACAGAATCTTAATTTATAAATCTGTACTCCCCTGCTGTTCAACTTCTCTACAGTGCCTGCTGCCTTCACCAAAGCTACTTGGAGTGTCACCCTAAAAACATGAAGTCAGCCAAGAGTTCAAGTTTTAATTTAGAGGTTCCCCCTTGTATAACACCCTTACCATATTTCTCCACAAGTTAGTAACAGTCTTCCATTATCTTCTGAAACTCCTGAAGCTAAATTCATTTTGGTTTAGTACTTTCTACCCTAGGAGGTGTACTGGTGCAGACTATGAGAGCAAAGCCTCAAAAATGGGGATTTTCACCAACGTGGGTCTTTCTTTTCAGAGATTAGTCTCTTTCATCTTGTGCTAATTTTGCCTCATCTTGGTACCTTTAAACAGTGGTATTTCCTATAAGCATTCTTAACAACTAAAGCACAGGACTGGTTTGGTATAAGCTACCAGGTCAGTATTGAAAAGCTGACTATAAAGTACTTAACATCTGTCAGTCTAGAGACCAAGGGAAACTCGTTGGAGATAGAGTTTAAAGCACAAACCAAACTGTGGCTTCATAGACTTTGGCAAGGAGACTGACATTTGTTCTACGCATTATAGAGGCATGACGATATTTTAAACTGTGTGTTATTTGAATGTTTAAAAGTAAGACCTGTGATAGTTCTATGCGAAAATATAGTACATTGTAATCTTGGCAATTCTATATTGAAATAGTACGTTACAGTAATAGGTAGTGTGTACTAAACATAATATGTATGACTCAGGCAGTAACAGGTGAAATAACAAAACTTTATAGTAGAGAATGATACAGGCAAGGATGCCCCCTGATTGACTTAGGAGAAAAGGAAAGAGGGGTGGCAATTGCTTTAAAAGCTGAAAACCATCTAATAACTGAGGTATAGTGTACTAGAACTTTCATTGGTTAAATACCTCCTAGCTATTGTTTAAGGTGCTAAGACTAGAGGGAGAAAGGGCATTATTTTGAGAAAAACAGACAAGTCTAAGCTGTTTTGTCATTTCATCTTAACCGCCCCCCCCAATAAATTAGAGACTTTCTCAATGAGATCTGCTAATTGAGCTCCTCCCTAACATTCTTTGCTAGTGTCGATCAAGTTTTAAAACAAACTGCAGAAAACATACAGAGTACAAAGAATCCTTAGTGTCTTGGAGAAAGAATGCAGTAAACTCTTTTAAATGTGAGCTCCACTTTAAACAACGCAATTACCATATTTATGAGATCAGAGATTATTTCTGACTATATGGACTATTTTTACTTTTTTTCTGACAAAATGATGTGCTAGGTTTGTAGTTTTTCTGTTCATATTTTAGTCTCACTACAGAAACTGTAAAAATGATTTAAATTAAAAATAAACCCTGATGTCAATTCCAGAATGAAAGCGAATGGTGAGCTTGTACGTGCGTGTAGCTCTGGAGCCAACAGCCATGAAATAAAATCAAAGGAATATTTACAGATCCATTGCATGCAAATCTGTCCCCCTGGTTTGTCAGGGATTCTTGCTAAACTTTCTTATTTGAAAAGCTAGCCTTTGGCTCAGTTCTAAATAAACACTGCATATCCATGTGGGAGCAATGAAGAGGAACTATAGCATCTGGTAAGGCTTTAAAAATAACTTCCTACTTGTGTAACTGAGACTTCACCAAAGATCAATGAGATTTTTCGAGACTGAGACCCAAGGAAATAGTTCCTTTGGAAGCTGTTAATTCATGTAACAGTGTTATTTCGAAGGAAAATCATTCCTACCCAAGAAGCAGATGTTAACAGACCATGGTCCTAGAGTCATAATTCTAGGTTATGGAGTTCTGAGTTTGTGTTCCCAACTTCATTTACTACCATTAAGAGCTTTTGCTTTTAATTACTTTATTGATCTCATACTATGCATTTCTTTTAGCCTGCACAAAACATCAGCTTAAGTGGAGTAGACAGGTTTGCATTTGCAGTCACACTAGACTACTTAGTTCTAAAACAGAATGGTGCCTAATGCTTAGGCACTTGCGTGGTGTTTCTGGATGGTAATATTATCCATAATATTATATGCTTCTGGAATAAAACATACTTTATTGCTTTGCCAATTAAGCCCAGTGCTGCTTTTGAAATATGATGTTATTGCACTGTCTATAGCTTTTCAGCTCTAGAGAACTCCAGAACTTGGATGCAAGGTTTATTGTGATTCAACTAAAAAAAGTATTTACTTGGGTTTTCTTTTAAACTTTTCTTGGAGGGTTTATGTTATATGGACAGCAATACAAAGAGACTTTGCAATAAACATACCACTGTCTCTGATAACTAAATGCAGTAGGATAATGCATAACAATGGATACTACTAACAATTTTTATTTGGTGGGTGAATAGATTGGACTACAGGTATGTACTTAACAATATGCAACTTTTAAGAAACTATGAGACACTACTATTACCCAGTTTTCTTACATTTCCAATTCTCTTTTGTGCTGTCCTTTCTTTCGCTGTTATAGGCACTTGCTAGTCACATCAAAGGAGCCCCAGGTCAAGGGTCCTCCAAAACACGGGAATTGTGCCTACTAAAAGACATTAGAGAGCTTCAGGAATCTGCAAAGAAAAGAGCCAGAGCACTTATTGTGAAGGGTGTGTGATAACCTCACATCTCATATGCGTGTCTGTTCGTTAGCATCTGATTTAGATCTTTCAGGCTGTTTTTAATAATCCCTATCTCTTTTGAGTGCTAGGAAAATAATTTTGGTATCTTAATTGGCCACATTTCTTTGAATTATGCAAATTTTAGCCATCCACATACTCCAAATAATCAAATTGCTAAGCTAAAAACAGAGGATATAATATATATGTATTTATGCCCTAGACTCTACTACCACATGCTCCTAGAAGCACAATTGCTTTCCTAAATCAGATTAGTGTAATAAGGGTTTATTTTATAGAAAATGAAATACAATCTAAAATTTTTTTGGAAAAGTATTGTCTTAGTTAGGGTTTCTCTTGCTGTGATGAAACACCATGACCAAAATCAAGTTGAGAAGAAAAGAGTTTACTTGGCTTACACTTCCATATCACTGTTCATCAGTAAAGGAAATCTAGACAGGAGCTCAAAAAGGGAAGAAATCTGGAGCCAGAAGCTGATTCAGAGACCATAGAGGAGTGTTGCTACTGGCTTATTAATTATGGTTTGTTCAGTCTTCTCTCTTATAGAACCATGGACAACCAGCCAAGGGGTGGTATCATCCACAATGGCTGGGCCCTCCCACGTCAATCACTAATTAAGAAAAGGTCCTACAAGCTTGCCTACAGCCCTATCTTATGGAGGCATTTTTCTCAACTGAGGTTTCCTTCTCTGGATGATTTTAGCTTGTGTTAAGTTGACAACCATCAAGTGCAAGTATTATGTTGAAAAGTGGTGGGGCAAGCAGTCAAGGACATTGATAGTGAACTGGAGACAGCACTGAATGGTATAGTGCCTTCTTAGGAAATTAACATGCTAAAATACTGACCAGGACTTGGAAACCTACCTTTCTTTCTCTCCCTTCACTTCTACCTCTCAGCCCCTGCTCTTTGCATCATATATTCTCTCAAAAAATTTTAGTAGTGCAAATTTCGTTTTGTTTTTTTAAAATTATACCAGTAATATATAATATGTACCCATTATGATATTATGACAGAGGAACAGAACGAGTTAAAGCACTGATTTATAATATCTTCCACTATCAGTCATGTGAATTTGATTTGTCAGAATTTTTCTGCATTCTGGGAAGTTTGGTAATAGCAAACTGATAGGCTGTATTTGTTAGCCATCTATGAACCTACAACTTACAATGTGACTGTTATTTTGGAAACTATGTTAGGGAATGTTTAGTTATAACTTTGTCTATAAACTGCATATGAGAACTAAAGATTCCCATGTTGTATATCTTTATATTTAGAGCAGATTGTCTTTTTGTTTCATTATTCCTTTGATTATCTAATACTTGAGCCCAAAGCTGTTCTTTTTTTTCCTATTTATTTATTGAAAAGAAAAAAAAAATTCTGCCTCCTCTCAGCCTCCCATTTCCCTCCCCCTCCTACTGCCCCTCTCCCCTTCCCCCACTTTTCTCCTCCTCCCTCTCCAGTCCAAAGAGCAGTCAGGGTTCCCTGCCCCGTGGAAAATCCAAGGTCCTCCCCCCTCCATCCAGATCTAGGAAGGTGAACATCCAAACTGGCTAGGCTCCCACAAAGCCAAAACATGAAGTAGGATCAAAACCCCGTGCCATTGTCCTTGGCTTCTCATCAGCCCTCATTGTTCGCCATGTTCAGAGAGTCCGGTTTTATCCCATGCTTTTTCAGTCACAGACCAGCTGGCCTTGGTGAGCTCCCAATAGATCAGCCCCACTGTCTCAGTGGGTGGGTGCACCCCTCGTGGTCCTGACTTCCTTGCTCATGTTCTCCCTCCTTCTGCTCCTCATTGGGACCTTGGGAGCTCAATCTGGTGCTCCAGTGTGGGTCTCTGTCTCAGCCCTGGTTATTTTGGATCCATATCCTCCATTTAGTCTCTCAGTGGAAAGAAAAATTGGAAGCATAATTCATTCTTTCTTTGTATTTAATTGTTTTTATATTTCTCTTCCTGTTGAAAATTTGACATCATAACAAATGCAGTTTTTCCAAGTTGAGTCCAACCCTAGTTATTCCTACGATGAAATTTCTTTATGATTATATCATTTATTCACATATTAGTGACAGTGTGTTCTCATCAAGTGGTTATTGAGATTCGTCAATGTTATTTTCATGTGACAAACTCTATTTCCATAAGCACTATTCCAGAAGTAAAGCCTTGATAGCTGGAAAGAAATCCTTGAGGGAGCTATTAGGCTTTCCAGAGAAATATTCTTTTTTTCAAGACAGGATTTCTCTGTGGCTTTGGAGCCTATTCTGGAACTAGCTTAAATATTCTTTTTTGTAAGGACATGATCTGTCAGAAGAGGCGAAACTTAGCAAGAAGCATCTAAATCAGTAACCTTAGCATCACTTGCATGAATTGGCAAGTTGATGGAAAGAAATAAGTATATCAGAAAGAAGTATGTTACTGGGGTTTCCAGCCTTTCTGCTCCTGAACTAAAAAGACAAAGTCCAGAAAGATGGATCATTGGATGAAAGGACTGGATTTGCAAGCCTGTTCACTTGAGTTTGGTATCCAGAATCCATGGTGTGGGAAGACAATTGACTCCTGAAATCTATCTTCTGGCCCTATGTGTACCATTGTGTGTGTGTGTATGTGTGTGTGTGTGTATGTACATATACAATAATAAAAACAATGATAACAATAATGATGATGGTAATGATTATGGTTATGATGATGATAAATGGTGCTTTAATGAAATGAGGTTGTTTTTTCTTCCTTTGGATGTAAAATTTTCCACATAGGATTGTGTGTCTTGATGTTCACAGTTAGTGGAGCTATTTGGAGAGGGTCAAGGAATGTGTTTGAGCTGAGGTCTGGTGTGCAGACACAGGCCCTCGGTCTAGGGAAACTCTGCTTCTTACTTGGTGACATCATATGGACAAGCAGGTCCATTGGAAGCTCCCTCAGCCACAGACTAAGACACATCAACAACTACACCTTCCCCACCATACTGTACTTTGCCTCATGAGCCTCAAGTCAAAATATCTTTCTCCATTTAGGTGTTTCTGATAAACTTTCTTTCATAGTTTTGAGACAAGTGCTTAACACAGTAGTGTTCCTCAAACTTTAGCTGGAATGAAAATTATTTGGAAAACCTATTAGAATATAATATTTAAATGATATTTTATTTATTTTATATATGAACACATGCATTTTGATCTTACAACAGAATATAGAGATTGCAAAAGGTTGTGGCTAGGTGGAGAACTATAACTAACAAGACCTGTGGAATCTGAGTTGTATGGAACACAATGGTTTTTCTGGAAAACAATTGTGGAGATTTGAATAAGAATGTGCCCCATAGGCTCTTTCAGTTAAATGCTTGGTCACCAGAGAGTAGAGTGGAACTGTTTGAAAGGATTACAATAATTAGGAGGTGCAGCTTTGTTAGAGGAAATCTATCACTTGTTTCAAAAGCCCATTCAGGAACCCATTTTTTCCCTCCCGAACCCCATGGTTCCAGATGTGACTCTCAGCTATGGCACCTGTACCATGGACTAAGCCTCTCAAACTGTAAGTAAGCCCCAATTAAATACTTTCCTTTGTAAGAGTTGCCTTGGCCATGGGGTCTATTCACAGCAACAGAACAGTGACTAAGACAACAGTGCTTCTCAAATGTTCTTAACCACAGGAGTCACGTAGTTCTTGGCAATATAGATTTATGCATTACTTGGCATCCACTGCAAGAAGAAGCTTATTTGAGGTAGGCTGAGCAAGGCTTTGACCTATGGATATAGTATTATGTCATAGTAGTCAATTTTATTGCAATCTTCTTTTAGTAGGATAATGTAGTAGGTTTTTTTCTCTAACCCCATGACCCATGTAGTTTTAGGTTCTTGGGCCCTTTTGCACCATCAGCTATAGGTTCCATTTCATAGAGTGTAAAGGTAAAAATAAAATGCTGTGGATCCCCAAGTGGCTACAGTGGCAGAAATGCTGCAGGTCCCCGAGTGGCAGCAGGCAGCGGGTCCCAGGCAGGGATGGTGCATAAGACCACGTCACAGGTCTCCAAAGGTGGCTGGTAACAGGTGGCCACCATGTGGCAGTGGCAGGAGAGAGACAGATAGATAAGCATGCCATGCAGAGTGAGGTTAGATATTTATTTAGTGGGTTATGGAAGTATGGAAGGGAAGGGGGAGAAGGAGAAGAAAGAGAAAGAGAGAGAGAGAGAGAGAGAAGCTGCCTCTTTAAGATGGAGACTGAAAAGGAAAAAGAGTCAGGCTGCAAGCAGAAAGGAAGATTTGCCTGCCTCAGCAGACTAAGAGTGGGTGTGGCTTGTCTCTTAAAGAGACAGAACGTATCATTATATGGAGAGGACCTTAAATTCAATCAGAAAATTGCTGGTTAGTTCCATTGGTGGTGACAGTGCTCCACCAATATGTTTTGCAGGCAGGTCACTATTATAGGTCACAGAGTTTGTAATTGGGTAATACTGATATTTGTCTTTTTCCTATGGTAGCATGCAGAGTACCTCACACGGTCACTGGGTATAACAGCCACACATTAGAACAGGCCACATGCTCAGGAGTAGTTGGCCTACATTAAATGAACTGAGTGGTATTTCTTTTGTCAACATTATTTCATTTTTTTGGCATTTTTGTCTGGTTGGTCTTTTGCCTTGTAGTATGTGTGTGTGTGTGTGTGTGTGTGTGTGTGTGTGTGCATGCGTGCATGTGTTTTTGTGTCTGTGTATGTGATTCTTTTTAATTCTTTGATTTAGTTTTTTGGGGGGAGTATATTTTTGAAAAGAAGAGAAAAAAGAGCATGAAGTTGGGTAGATAGGGAGATGGGGGAAAATTGGGAGAATTTGCAGGATGAGAAAACATGATTAAAATATATCATATAAAAATTATATATATCTTCTTCCCACCAGACATTCAAACTAAGGAATTCTGAGTTGAAGACAAAGAATTTGCTTTTCTAACACATTCCCAGGCCATGCTGATACTATTGGTACCTGAACTACACCTTTGAGAACTACTGATGTAAAACAGAAGGCCTGGGGTACTTTCTCTTCAGTGTTAGGAGTCTAAGAGGCATCCCTACAGGGGCCTGGGGCACAAGCAGTCTGGAGACAGGCTTAGCTGAAGATCAGGGACATCAAAGCTCTGGCAGGCCACTAGAGACAATGCATTTCATTTGAATTTCAAAGAGCAGAATGACTTCACTTACCTCTTAGTTATAAAATGTAAAACAGTGAAAGTGCTGTGTTACAGGCCTGGCTGCCCTTCTGTGAGGTAGTCTCCTCTCTGGCTATTCCCAGATGCATGTAAGTAGATAAAAGATTGCGTGAGACTCTCTTGGCACCAATGAGGGTACTAATGGAGTGGGCTGGGGATAAACTTTTACTTTTCTGAGTCAAGGAGAGAAAAGAAGAAGGCATTTGGCTGTGATATTGTAATGAGAAGAGTTATGCTTGACACACTCCCAGAGGACCTCCTCGCTTTCTATTTTTGAAGTGTAATATTTGCCTCTTCTTCTTCTTCTTCTTCTTCTTCTTCTTCTTCTTCTTCTTCTTCTTCTTCTTCTTCTTCTTCTTCTTCTTCTTCTTCTTCTTCTTCCTCCT
>NC_022030.1:31430417-31435612 GCF_000317375.1 Microtus ochrogaster
TCCTCCTCCTCCTCCTCCTCCTCCTCATTCTCCTCCTCTTCTTTTTGTTAAAATATCAAGATGGGAGCATTTTCAGTACCTCTGGAGAGTGGCTTTTAGACCACTTCAAAGCTTATCTCCCTTCTCAGAATGTCTGTTCACATGCTGTTCAGTACAGCCCCAGAAACAAATGACCCCCCAGGAAAACCTGACCAAATCCTCCAGTGGAATAAAACTTCTTTGAGGGACAGGGATATTCCAGGAAAGGGGCTTGGAGTCACCCTGTCAGAGACACACCAGATATAAGTCACAGGTAGGAAAGCTCCATATGTCCTTTGAAATTCTGAATGATTATCTCTATGTAGACATGATCTCTCTTCCTGCTCAACTCCTGTTTCTCCTAGATTGAGGACTATAGCTAACCTTATGGATGGTATTAATCTTGATTCCTTAGAGATATGGAGAAAGAGAAAAGGTACAAAAATATTGGCTTGAGGCATATGGGTTAAATCTGCACTCGGACATCATTCTACCCTCTGAGTCTCTTGCCAGATTGGAATTTTCTTTCCTTCAAAACAAATACTTGTGGAAACATAAGACAGTTTAATGGTTGTGGACAAATTTTCCCTCTTCATTAGAAGTAACTCTAGAATATTTTTGTTGTATCAGCTGTAAATCTGTCACCTATCCATATATTAAGATCACACAGAGTGTAAGTAGCTTATGGAAGAAGATATGGTTATAATGTTATCCCACATGGAAATTTCTTTTCAGGATACAAAGAAGATGTGCCAACAGTAGTCTAAGTATGTCTGATTGAAATCATTGGTTAAGATTCCTTCCTGAAATAGGGCTTCTTGCTAAATTGAAACTTGGAATTCAAGGCCTGGAAAGTTAATACTCTGGGTTCTAAAGCATGCCCAGAAAAATGATTTTTTTTTAAGATCAAGTATTATAGCATCAAAATGACAACACTCCTGACTTTTGGTTCATTACTGCCGGAAGGTAATGAATTTCAAGGTCACACTGAACTCTTTTTAATGACTGAAAGTGAAAAAAATATACTTAAACAAATACAAAGAACTTCTCAGTGAAAAGACCGGGTAATATGGTTTGCCTTTAAAATACAGCTTGCACCAGAGCATAGCGGTATATTTATGTAATCCCAGAACTCTGAGGACTGAAGCAGAAGAGCTGTGAGTTTGAGACCAGGCTAGACAACATTAGTGAGTTCAAGGCCACCCCATGCAATATAGTGAAATCCTGTCTCAGAAATAAAAGCCAAACTGAAACAAACATACAGTATCCTTTAGTTCAGCAAATATTTGTTGAATGCATATTGTATTCTAGCTATGGGCGACACCAGATTAATAGAACACAATTTCTGTTCATGGTTAGTCCCAGGTAGGTGGTGAGAGGAGCAAACATAGATAATTCAAGGGGAAAACAGGATACTAAGTGTGTGATGGGTGATGCATAGAATTCAGAACCCAATAGGCATTTACAAACTAGATTCTTGCTTCTTTTTTTTATTTCATCACTTTGAGGAATTGCCTTACTCTACCTAAACAACTTGCTTTGTTATATTGAGACAAGATCTCAATATGCTGTGAGACTGGCTTTGAACCTGCATTGGCTTATCTTTACCTTCTAAACACTATGGGTAAACATAGAAATTTGTCTTACAAGACTTTTCTCATCTCTAGCACAAAACAGATATTCAGACTATAAAATAATATCAATGCATGTATGTGAATGAAAGTTTACTAAAGAGTACTTAAGAAAGGTTTCCAGGCTGTAAAAATAGTATTCTCAAAGGTACAGTAGATAGGAGCTCTAAGACCCGATAGAGGTGTAATAGTGTCATTTGTGTTTGGTAGGGTTATGTCACTGTTTAAAGAAAAAAACATGACAATCAGCCTATATAAAGAAAACAAGTTTATTTTGTTTTATAGTTTGGAAGGCTCAACTCATGACCATTTGGCCCAATAGCTTTAAACATTTTGTAGCACATCATGGCAGAAAGACATGACAGAGGAAATCTACTTATTTTATAGCCAGAGGGAAAAAGAGGAAGCAGAAGGGACAAAGATGTCATGGTTACCATCACTCATGCTCACAGTGAACTGAAGAGTTATTATTAGACCCAACCTCTTAAGGTCCCTACCATCTCTCAGTAGACTGAGCTGGAACAAGCTGTTAATATATAAACTGTTGGGGAGTAGTCTAGAACCCAAATCAGATATTAGGGTCGTACTGTGGCAAGTAATTTGAGATGGGTCTGGAAAAGAGGCAGAGGCTAATTCTTTGGGAACTTCAACTCCATTTGGATCCAAAATTTGGGATTTGATCCTCCAGACCAGACCAGAGAATAGCAGTTAGCCAAGGGTGATATATATATATATATACATTTGTTTGTGTGGTACATCATTTTGAAATAAGGCTATCTTATGCCTAATTTCTGGCTTCTCTTAGAACTGTACTGTGATGATCCTATGTTTTCTTTTAGAGGCAATTGTTTGAAGACAATGGCAGTCCTGTGATGTCACATCGTGTAAGCCACCTGCTCAAAACCACCTGGGGTTCCTCCTTGCCTGTGGAAAAAGCACAAGCCACCACAAGGATAAACATCAGTAGGTCCCAACAACCTCTTTTTATTTCCTAAAAGAACTACTGACTTCCAGTAGGCTATGCTGAAAAAAAGCCGTTAATACATAAACCTTCAGGAAGTGTTCCAGATCTCAAATCCAGATGGTACCCTTATGGGGTCTCTTTCTACCAAGTAATTTGTGATGAATCCAGAAAATTGGCCGAGGCACATTCCTTAAAACTTACTGAACCTCTCAAAGTGATATGATGACAGACCCTAAAGACTTGGATCATCATTCAATTCATGTTGGATAGGATAGTGAAAGAGTAACCTTGACTCACTGCTTGTTGGAGTGCAAATTAGCATACCTGTTAATGGAGGTTCCTCAAAGAATTAAAACTAGGATTACCATATGCTCTAGCTATGGCACGCCTGAACATAAGGACTCTGTATCCTTCCACAGAGACACTTGAATATTCTTGTTTACTGTTGCTCTATGCACAATATCCAGAAAGTGGAACCAGCCTAGGTGTCTATCCACAGATGAATGGATAATTAAAATGTCATGTCAGCTATAAAGAGAATTGAATCACAACATTTACAGGAAAATGGTGTGATGTGGGATTCCCCTCTGCATGCTGTGAATATGTTTTATTACCATTGGTTAATAAAGAAGCTGTTTTAACCTATGGCAGAGTAAAATATAGCTAGGTAGAAAAACTAAACAGAATGGAGAGAAAAAGAAGGCAGAGTCAGGCAGGCACCATGTAGCCACCCATGAAGCAAGATGTGAGGTAACAAACCATGAGCCTTTGGTAAAATATAAAATAATAGAAATGGGTTAATTTAAGATGTAAGAGCTAGCTAGGAATATACCTGAACCATTGGCCAAACAGTGTTCTAATTAATATAATTTTGTGTGATTATTTGGGTCTGGGAGTCTGGGAAATGAAAGCACAGTCTCTATTTACAATAGTATATCCTGAAAGTCTAATACAAAGCAAGGACACCCATATTTAGAAAGACAGAAACCACATGTTTTCACTTATATCCTAATCCTATCCTATTACACACACACCCCACAATTGTGGGCAAAGTTTAATGGTAAAGAAATAAGACCAGAGGAGTGTAGCATTAGATGATGAGGAAGCACGTGTATGAAAGGAAGCAAAAAGCCACTAAGGACATGAAAGAGGAATGGAATCTGGGGAAGAAGGTATTAGGGTTCATTTGGGGGAGCAGGAAAAGAAAATGGGAAAAGGAAGACTATAAAAATGCATTTTGTTAAAAAAAATCCATCATGATATATAACACATGACATGCTGATTAAAGTAGAAAAAGGATTAGAATTGGAATTAGAATTTCCCAGGCTCAGTGCATTTTATTTGATGGTTCATTCTTAAACTACTTAATACAGACTCTAAAATAATACAAATGCCCTTTGTTCTATGACACAACCAACGTGGATCTTTCATACTGCATTATCATCCGGTGAGGAGTCTTGTTGGGCAGGTTCTCATCTTTCCATTTGAATCCAGCCCCCAGATAGTAGCACTTAGTAAATGTTTGTTGAAAGAGATAGCTAACATAGAAAAGCAACTACAACACAGTGATTAGATGTGCACAGATGGGGAAGGAGTCAAAGATGTTTCCAAACTGCTGCTAACTTGGGCCATCTCTTAGAGAGATGGGAAAAAAAACAAAAGAGAAGATTTTCAATGGGAACATAACAATTTCAAGTCTAGACATGTGGAACTTGAGATTTCTGAGATGTGTAAATAGAAATGTCAAATTCCGTGCTCAGTGATGGAAGACTTTAGATATAAGATTTGTGGGAGGCGATTGGGAACAGTATTTTCTTTCTTTTGTTTATTCTCTTTGAGTCAGGGTTTTACTATTTGGTCCAGGTTGCCCTTGATTCTCCTTCCTCAGCTTCCAGCATGCTGTGACTGAGGTGTGTACCAACACATCCAGCTGGAATATATTTTATGCTTTGTTTTTCTCGTTTTTCCTTTTTAGAGATTTTTAAGTCTGATCATCTATTTATTGCTCCTAAAGATTTATTTTTTGACTAGACTCAGAAACTCTCAGTGAGAGAAGTCTCCTGGTGATATGTTTCTTGGCATCCTACATTCTCTTAGAAAAAATTTTAGCACATTCTGCAGCTGCCTCCTTTTCTGTCTTACTGTATTGTTTCTCCTGTATTAACTTGTTTTAACACCATAAGAACTCAGTGACTAGCATTGAATTGGATCAGGAACCACAATTAGAAAGGCTGAAAACAATCTACTCTGTAACATACACACATGGAAGTAACATAGTCAATTTTCAATTGCAGCAAGTAGTAATTGCATCAGTAAGAAATTAAATTGTTTCATCAGGAAACTTCTGCAGTTTCTGTAGTAGAAAAGTCTTGACTACACCTGATCCAGCTATATGCTAGTTACTGAGTTCTTATGGTGTTAAAACAAGTTAATATACAGAATGTGCTTCAAGCTGTAAGGTGTTTCCATCTTTGAATGTTTTGGATAGAAAACACATGGTTCTTTATAAGCCTAGAAAGTTGTTGCTTGTACAAGTGTGTCCTGTCCTCTTAACCATTGAATGTGGTCACTTGCAAGTTGTG
>NC_022030.1:31436409-31450448 GCF_000317375.1 Microtus ochrogaster
TATCTATCTATCTATCTATCTATCTATCTATCTATCTATCTATCTATCTATCTATCTACCTACCTATCTCTCTGTCTGTCTGTCTATCCATCTAGTTATCTAGAGAGGCCAAAAATGCACATTAGAGAAAAGACAGCCTCTAACAAACGATGCTGGAAAAATTGGAAAGTTACAAGTGAAAGAATGAAACTAGTTCCTTTTCCCCCTTATCCTGTATATGAATCAACTCCAAGTGGATCAGAGAACATCAAGCTAAAACCCACAACTAAAAGAAAAAGGGACTACTTGACAAGATTATATATACAGAAAACAGCTGCACATAGGACACCAGTAACATAGGACATAAGTCCAGCAATTGACAAATGGGGCTTCTTGAAGTCAAATAGTCTATACAGCAAAGAAAACTATCGGCTAAATAATGAGGCAGTTTACAAAATCTGAAAATACATCTGTCAGAAGATTAATATCTAGAATATACAAAGAACTCAAAAACATCGACATCAAGGAAACAACATAATCAATAGGAACTGTGGAACTGAATAAGGAGTGTACAAAATAAGAAATAGTACTGGCCAAAGCACTTAAAAATTTCACAATCATTAGTCATCAGAAAAATACAAATTGTAACTACTTTTAGATTCTTTCTTATCCTAGTTAGAATGATTATTATAAAAAAAACCCCAATGACAGCAGATTCTGTGAGGCTGTGGGGCTAGGAGAACTCTAATCACTGCAGATAGGAGTGCAGACTGGTGCACTATATTCTATACTATGGAAATTGGTATAGAGGTTCTTCAAAAAGTTGTAAATAAACCTGTCATATGACTCAGCTATACCACCCCTGGGCGTATTCCCACAAAACTGTGCTGTACTACATAGAAACTCGTTCATCTATTTCTGCTCTATTCTAATACCCAGAAATGGAAGCAGTTCAGATTTCCAGCATCTGATGACTATGTAATGAAACCTAGCACACAGCTGAATTTTATTTGACTATAAAATTTTAAAATTTAGAGGCAAATGGATAGAACTGGAAAAATTCTTATAAAGTAGTAACCCCACCCCAAAAGGCAAATGTAACATATATTCAATCATATGTAGATCTAAGTTTTGAATCTTCAGCTTAAGATGGTTAGCTAGTAGAACTTATAGTATCCATGAAGGTCCTATAGAAGATCGGTATGTGTGTGTAATGTGCCTTACAGAATAGCAGAACACTGGTATTATAATGGTAAAGAGAAGGAATACTAGGGGTGAAGAGGCTTAAGTAGGGGTGAAGATGCAGGGAGCCCAGAGGATGGAGAAGGTGGTTTAGCTAAATAGAAGACTGTATGAAAAGGTCAATGGAAACCTACTACTTTATAAGGCAATTGAAACTATGGTTATGAGAAAGGGATAGGAAATGCCCTCTATGACTGGATGATGCTACTCCTAAAGCCATTACTTATTAAAATAAAAAACCCACTGCCAGGTGAGTAATATGTTCTTATGAACTTGTTATAATCAAAGATATCATTATCAATGACAGCGGATGCTGTGAGGCCATGGGGGAAGGAGAACCCTATTCATTGCAGATGAGGGTGTAGACTGGTGTGGCCACCTTTGAAATCTAGAAGGCTAGAAGTTCATCAATCTGATGCAGAATTTCCCTCTGTATGTGGTGAATATGTTTTATTACCACTGGTTAATAAAAAAAGCTGCTTCAGCCTATGACAGGGCAGAATAAAACCAGACGGGAAATCTGAACAGAGATATAAATAGAGAGTAGGTGGAGTCAAGACATCATGTAGCTGCTGAAGGAGACAGATGTTGGTACCTACCAGTAGGCACAGCCTCATGATGATACACAGATTAATAGAAATGTGTTAATTTAAGATGTAAGAGTTAGTTAATAAGAAGCCTGAGCTAATAGACCAAGCAGCATTGTAATTAATATAGTTCCTGTGTGATTATTTGGATCTGGGTGACCAGCAGTGAATGATCATTCTCCACTTACATTTATTATATGACATAGGTATACCACCCCTGGGCATGGAGGAAGTTGCAGAGGCTTTCAGACTCTGAACAGTCCTCATGGTTGCCCTCTAGAACTGGATGATAAGACCCTATTTCTAAAGATATCACTCACTTTGGATGAAGACTGTAGAGAAATTAAGCTGCAACAGAGGTGGAAACTTCCTTGCTGGCTGGCTTTTATGTGCCAAGAGGATGCTGGGGAAGAAAAGGTACCAATGGTCACTTATTCCAGCTGAACTCCAGGCTACTGATGGATTCTGGGAAGGGGCAGTCATTTCCTTCACCCAATGGTTGGTCCATCAAGTTCCAGTGGACCCTTCCCAGACTGTAGCCACATTGGTAGCCTTGTTAAAGGCAGTGTATTCCACAACAAACAAACAAGCAAACAACTGCCAAGACAGCATAAATATAGAAAAAAAATGTAGAGAGGAAGGGAAATTTCAAAGGTGTGAAGGAGATGAGCACAAGCAGAATATATATATATATACATGTATATATATGTATATATATAAAACATTATCAACAAATTTAATCAGTCTAAAAATAAAACAACATGTTTACTTTATTATTATTTCTTGCCTATACAACATTTACTCTATTAAGTTACTATAATTATTATTTCCTCCTATTTCATAATTGTTCCAATATCTTAAGTTTATCTTCTCCCCTTCCTCACAGGGGCTGTGATGTCAGCTAGGAAGATGATCTTATTATTTGAAACCTTTAAACTCACAAATTCAGCCTATGATTTCTAAGGTTATTGATTGAACTAGAGCTAGGGGTGCTATGATCCAAGGCAGAAAAAAAAATCTCTCTTCCTCTCTAGGAGTAGCAATCTCAGATAATCTAGTGTTATTCACCTTGGATGGAACCCTTCTCACCCACCGACAGCTTCCTTTAGTGTCTCTGTGTTCATTTTCAGTGCTCTCACTGTTTGGTGAAGTACTGAGCTTCCGCAGGCACAGATGATTGGATCTCTTTTCTTCTCTAGCCAGAGAGTTCTTTAAACAGGCAGAAAACTGATATAATCCATGTGGTAACAAAAGTGCAGCTAGTTCTGAGTTCGTTTGTCCAGCGTCAAGTGGGTCTCAGACAGAAATTTTCACTTTTTTTTTTCGGCCTTGACTAAACTAACATATTTAAGCCTTGAAAAATCTTACCTACAAATAAGGAAGGGCACATTCACCATACTGTGCTAAGTTAGGAAACCAACTCACCTCTAATACCCCAGATGACACTGAGGGTCTTCAGTCTATGATGACAGTTATTGTGGAACAGAGGAAGGTGGGCCAAGAGATGCAAATGTCAGCAGCAGAGGCCATCCCAGATCCTTCACATCCTCATTATCTATTAAATGTGATTCCAAGGGCTGTGGGGCATTAGATCTATTGTAACATTCTACTTTAAAATTATGTTTAAAATGACCCCATTGAATCTTAAATGACTTTCCTCGTGATACTTGTTCATCGTATGTGCCCCTAACTAGAGCATCTATCCCATCCAGAAGATGCTGCTGTCTTTCTAGCTGGAGGGGCTGTTTGTTGCTCTCAGGTGACCTTTAAAACATGGCGAAGCTTGGTTGCTGCGACTGCTCCTGAGGGTCATCTCTGCCCTGGCCACCAGCAACTCTGAGTGCCCTTTCCTCAGGGTCTGCTAAGAATAGTTGTTTTCCTCAAGGCAGTTTTCAAGGTTGTCATAAATTCTAAAGGGCCAAAGAGACACAAGAAACCCACTGTCAGGCCTCTGTTTTCTGTTTTTTCAGAAGGACGTGTACATTATAAAGGAAAACAGAAAAGTCTATGCAACATGTCACTGAGGAAAGAACTTATGTTCATATTAAAATCTATAAGTTAAATGTAATACAGAATACAATAAATAAATAATTTATAAATAAATAAAATTGGATATTTTTAAAAAAGTAAAACAAGAAAAGAGACCCCCTGCCCCATAGCAAGATCACAGTGATCTGAAGAACACTTTGTAGATAAACTGTTCTAACTGATTATATAACACTAACAGACTACACAGTTTATAAAGATGTAATTTTGTTTACTATCTTTGGAAAATTCAAGGAGATTTTTGATTGATATTCTGAGCCTAGTTTGGAATACTGCCTCACAATAGCTCCTGCCATTCTCACCTTCTCTATATTTCCCTCAGGATCCAGAGCTCGGGGTCCCAGTCAGAGCAAGCTGGCATTTTTCCATAACATGGCATCAGAATGGAGAGCAAGAAGAACAGGGGCTAGTTTACTGAAGTGGACTTCAAAGAACTCATGCTTAGCCAGACAGCAAGCTTGATTGAAAGCTTCCTCTTGGAAAGGAAGGAATTCTGATGCTTTTCTTTGGCAAATTCTGAAATGAGCTAGATACATTATATTAATAGAATATTCTATTTCTGCCTATATATAGTAGTTTTAGGGGACAGGATTTCATATAATCCAGGCTAGTCTTAAACTTGCTATATAGCTATGTGTGTCCTTGAACTCCTGATCTTGTATTAAAGGTGTGTATCACAATGCCTGGTTTTGACTTTCTGTATTTCAGATGACGAATATTTATGAGAGTTATGAGAAATGAGGACACTTGTACATTTGTATACATTGTTTACTTGTTTTCTATAAGTTATTAGTGCTAAGTATTTTATGCACCAAACCTCTACAGCTTGCACTAGATGAGAGAGAGAATCACAGAAAGCGAAGTATTGGTGTTTATAAACAATCAAGTTTATTAAGCTATATCTAAATATATTTTGAATTATGATTTTTATATTTTATTTTTCCTTCTCTTATGGAGAAAAATGAGAGTGTTTTTCACTTCTGAATACACACAATTTTTGTAGTCATCTAAGACTATAAAAAATGTAAGGAGAGTTTGCATAGAGACACACCCTTGAGATTCCAACACTCAGGAAGCAGAGATAGGAGGACGGGAATTCAAGGCATTCAAAGTTTAGTAAGTCTGAAAACAGCCTGGGTTAGCCATGACCCAGTCTTAAACTTCCTTTCTTCCTCAGAGAAGTAAGAGTGTGAGAGAATCTCTTTATTCTCGGTTTTATATCTCTCTTACCCTTTAGAGTCTTGGAAGGTGGCCACCTCTGTGCCTCCCCTCCCCCATTTGCTCTTCTGAGCTCTGGAGTTTGAATCTTGTCCCTACCATTTTATGAATGTACTACATAGAACAAACTGGTACCCTGATATTAGTCAAATTTGAAGGCTTCTTTTAAATTCTTGTGCACTCAAATTCACTGCGGAATCAAATCATCTTGCCCTAATGTCTTGGACTGAGTTCATTTCCTCCCAGCTCCTTGAGCTCCTGACATTTCCTTTTCTCCCAGTGGCCATTGTTCAGAAGTAAGACTTTTAGTTTCTCCTGTATTCTAAACCCAGGCTGTACATGAGAATCACCAGAGAAAATTTTAAATATAAATGATGTCTGAGGTCCACCCCCAGAGGGTCTGTTTTAATTGCTCTGGGATATGGCACAAGTATTGGGAGGTTTTATTCTGAGGTCCGAGGTAATGGGAGTGGGCGTGGCTTGTCCCTTAAAGCGACAGAAAAGCACAACAATTATTAATAGCTCTTTAGGTATTTTAACATTCTGCCAGGATTGAGAACTATCTTAAATGGTGACTTAGGCTTCAGGAAAGTTAATTATTTTCTTTGAAGTGCAAAACTGGCTCAAGCTCCCATCCTGTGGGGACCATTAGGTTCTCATGAAATAACTGAGATTTCTGAGCAGTTGCAGTCTCACAGTTTTTTTTCAGCTGTTTCTGGCTTCATCGCTGTGTTTCCCTTGCATCTCACCTCTTCACTCAGCTCGTCCACTTGCCCCTTCTGCTCACCCAGGCACCGTGGTCACCAGTCTTCCCTTGTTTCCTCTCACAGAAGTCATTATATGATGACAGACATTACTGAAGGTTGGAGCTGCTGTGAGGTTGAATTTGCAAAGAAAGAAGACATAGGGTATTTCTCTTTAGAGTCCTGCTTCTTGTGGTTTACTTGGATCAGAAGATCTGACACCTCAATTATTTTCATGTGTTATGCAAAATACTTTACATTTCTATCTTTCTGCTCAACTCTGAGTAGAAACCTTCTTATTCATTTAAAAATATGGAGTCTTGTAGTTTATGAGTTAAGTTTTTCTGATATGAATTATAACTTCCCATGTATCTGGACCCCTTGACACCTTAGAAAATAAGAGTTTTTGTATTCAATTCTGCCGTGATGTTCCTTCTTTTTTTGCCTGTCCCATGACTTCTATCATCAATTACATTGCTAAGCAAGATCCTAAGATGCTCCTGAAGGCTCTTCAAAGTCTCTCAAACAAGCACTAATCTATGCATTGATAAGAAAGAAATTTACAGAAGCAATTAAGGTTCTGGACATTCAAATTATCCTAGATTATTCGAGTGGGTTCAGTCTAATCCTATGAACGTGGAATGCAGAGATCAGCAGAACAGAAAACTGACCAAATGTTACAGAGAGGATCCCAACTACGATCTGTGCTCTCACGAAAAGGTGGCTCTTTTCCCTAAAAATATGATACTTTCACAGTTATTGGCTAGGGTCCAGTTCAGTGTGAAGTGACTGAAAAAAGCTGACTTGAGTCTGACTCCTATGCTCGTCTAGTGACAGAGTGGTGAACCTCGTAGCAACCTTAGTTGCTAGGCGCTACCTAGTACAGTAGCCAGGGGAAGATGATGTCTTCAAGAGAAATTGCAAAAGGGCTTTCTGGAGGGTATGACCTTTGGTTCCAAAAAGTGTGTAAAATCCATCCACTCTGAGAATATGGAAATAAACAGGGCACGTGATTGAACAGGAAAGGCAATTCCAGTAAAAGAAAGAATATTTCAGTGCTCAGGAGTCTCAGCTTGCATGTTTCTATAACAAAGAAATCACAGTGCTAGGTGGATTTTAGTTAAGAGCATGGAGAGAACCCCAAGAAGGCCCCGGAAAGAAAAATATTCTCAAAGAGAATATGCACCACTAAAGAAATAATAATTTTAAAAGTCAGATACTTCTAGTATACGATGAAACAAAATAAACATTTTCATTCCTAAATGGAGATAGGAGGGCAGAGCCAAGAAAAATTGGACTGAAAACAAGAAAAATACCCACCACGTGAACACTAAATCCTGTACCTTCTTTTCTATCTTCTGGAACTTAAGAGGTCGTTATCTGTGCTCCAATGAGGTCTATATCCTACACATGTGTAACCTCTCTTTTAGGCCAGCTCCACTTTATTCCTTCAGGTTTCTTTAGTACATGTTCCATGGTGGTAATATCGAGGATATTCTGGAGTTTCCTTTTATTTTATTGGGTTATAGGTGCTGTAATATATGTTTAAAATGAAAAGACAGTTGAGTGTATTGATAATGAAGCTCAAGGGATGGCAAGGATATAGTAGTGAAATGGCTCCTAAAACTTTCTACAAACTAAAGAAAATAGTATCAGAAGATCATAGAAACTGTAAGAACCAAGTAAAACAAACAACAATAATGTGTATCAAGAAAAAGATAGCCAAGCAGCAACACATCAAAGTAAAAGGGAGGTTTAAAGCTACTGGACAGTTACTTCTGGTGGAGTGGAAAATACGATGGAATCGCTAGACTGCAGAACATAACATAGTCATTTTCTATATATACAGTAAAAAAAAAAACTTCAGTCTCTTGTTTTATACCTAGATAAGCCTGGAAGAGTTTCCAGTCCACCCACATCGTAGTTAACTTCATAAAACAGAAAATGGGGAAAAAGCACAAGATATTAGAACAACAGCAAACACAGAAATTAACCGAATAAATTAGTGAATCTAATTCTGTGCCATTGAAATATGAGCCTAGATCTCTCTTTAAAAAGTTCTTGTTAATAACATTTTTAGTGGAACAGTAACATAGGAGGTGGAGTTAAGTACCACCAGCATCCTTGTCTAAATGAGAATCAGGATGTAGAATAATGAGGGTTTGGATAGAACAATTTATAGTTAATTGCATATTATAACATAAGACATAATTAAATGGCAGCAGATACTAACTTAAAGAATGCAAATCAGCTTAGTATTAAAAAAAATTAGCTAAGCTAGTCTATGCCTGTGGTACCAGCACTGGGAGAGGCTTGTACTGAAGAATTGGAGAGTCATGAGCTCAAGGTCAGCATGAATTATATGGTGAGGGCCTGTTTAAAAAAACAGATGGGGAAACAGTTCAGTGATAGAGTGCTTGCCGACAGCCTGGGCATAGCCCAGCCTTCTCCTATGAAACCGAATGATCAAAACCAAAACAATAAAACAGAACAAGAAGCATAAAACTAAAGTAGCAAGATGTAAGTGAAAATATGCCTTAACTGTTAATGGTATGAATATATCCAGTATCTTAAGGTATAACAGATGAGTTTTTTTTTTTAAAAAAAAAAGATGCAGCTTTATAATACATACCAGTACAAAGTGGTCTTTCAATATGAAAAGTAGCATTTAAAGTGAGAGGTAGTAACAAAGATGTAGCATTAATGACATTTCACAATACAACGAGCAGCCAGACCATCAAATTTGTGTATATACAATTTTTCCCATTCACAATGCACAATGTGGACTCAAAGCATAAAGGAAAACTCTAAACAGACATTGAGACAGCTGAACAGGTAAGTTTACAATGACAGATTCAAAGGCACTCTACCAGAAGTAGGTAAGTTCTGATGTAACCTTGATAATGACATAACATTATCAATGAATAGTATACAAAGTATATCTTTGTGTCCTCTCTGATCGTCACAGTTACTTCTTGGGATGCTAACCTATAATTGCTCCCAGTTTCAAAATATCAAAACATTCATGAAACTAATGATTTGCTAAGTTGTGTTGGTGAGCAATAATGGAGCCAGAAAATTATAGTATTTGTATAAACTTTCAAGATGTTTAAGTTAGTATAAACTTTCTGTGCTATAACTTGGCAATGTTTAAAATAATCTTGTAACTTTGCATATATTCTTATTCAGTAGTTATAATTCAAAAAGTTTTGTTAACTATATAATTATTTAAAAAATGTACATAAAAGTTCATAGGGCTGCCCATCATGGGATGATTTGTAATGGGAAAAAATAACCTAAATATCCTAAATTTAAGGAATTGATTAAAATTTATTTTTAGTGAGCTGATAAATAGTATGTGAAATTAATTTGCTCAGTTAATATTTGAGAAGTTTAACAAGTACAGTTTAGATTTAGAAAGACAATGCTTTATAGATTTAAGAATTTCATTCAACTAAGGGCATAATCTCAGAACGACCAGATTAGAAATAAAAGGAAATGTGGGGTTTATGTGCCAGACATACTGTATAAGAATTCTAATGTCAGAGAAAAATGTTCACTGTATGCTATATAGGGGAAAAGGTAGAATTACTCAGAAACACACATGACTGGCTAAATTATCTTTAAAGCATAATCATGTTGACATATAGGTAGGTCAAAGTGTTAGTATGAATGTTAAAATTAATTATTTTATTTTCAGTTTGCAGCACTTTGTGTCTTTCTTTACTATAACTTATTAATATTACAGTAAAAATTAGATTATATACTATGATCTACATGGATTTAGGGATTGACTTAACTAGAACAATGAGGGAATGAAGAAAGGACAGACACAGAAACATGGGCAGAAAAGCTGGAATTATGTGGACCATAAACTCAGAGGAAGACACACCAGCAAGGGCCCCGAAACTGAGCCTATTTATTTTACACATATGAATTAAAGAGTACTGTTGAAGGAGCTGCGGGCTGCATTCCTGCCACCCGGCTCCCGGACGCCTGGCTAGCTTATGCTCCGAAATAATTACATGGAAACTGTATTCTTTTAAACACTGCTTTGCCCATTAGCTCTGACCTCTTCTTGGCTAACTCTTGCCTAACCCATATTTAGTAATCTGTGTAGCACCAGTCTTACTGGGAAAGATTCAACATGTCTGACCTGGTGGCTTGCTTCATCGCATCTGCTCTGGACAGGGGAGGCATGGCATTTGAGCTCACTTCCTCTTCCTCCTTCATTCTGTTCTGTTTACTTCACCCACCTATGTTCTAACCTATCAGGGCCAAGCAGTTTCTTTATTAATTAACCAATGACCTTCCTCCATCATAATATATATATATATATATTCCACATATATGTTTGCATATGCATATATATATATGCATAACAAAATGCATATGTGTGTGAACATAAAAGTGGATTTAGTTAATTTTGGTAATGCTGGTAAACGGTCTTTATAGGGGAGAAGTTTCAGGTTACAGCTAGCCAGGAGGAAGAAACTGGGGTAATAATTTCAGGACACACAGTTGCATTTCAATTCTATTTTATAAATACAATCTGTCTGAATATCTGAGAGTAAACAGTCCTACACTGGTCAGCCTGACAGAGAAGGCTATGGTAGCCTTTAATCCCAGCAGCAACAATGACATGCACCTTTAATCCCACTAGCCACAATGATACACACCTTTAAACTCAGGAACCACACTTGTTACCATAGAAATTGGATGGTGCATGCCTTTAATCCCAGTGGTACATGCTTTTAATCCCAGCCTTAAAGAGGAATATAAAACGGGGAGAGAACTTTCAGACACAGTCTCATTCTGGGATTCCTGGAGGTAGGATCACCATTTCAGACTGAGATCAAGGTAAGAGCCAGTAGCTGGCTCTTTTGCATTTCAGATCTTCAGGTTGAATGATTATTTCAAACCCTGAGTTTTTATTAATAGTGCTTCAACAGCCCACATTTCCACAAGGACCATGCAAGGTATCATCGTCCCCAGTGGGTTCTTGATATGACCATACCCATCCCATGTCAACAACATGCATTCATTCAGGACTTCTTCCTCTCCTCGTATTTGTACTTCATATTTAAATTTCAACATTTCACTATTTTTCCATGCTTTGAATCAATTTCTCCTTTAACTTCTTCATGTGTTTCAGACTTCCTTGAATGAACATATCAGAATCTGACATTTGGTAGAGCAATCCGTGTAAGTGCATCTTTCTCAACATGACTGGAATTTCTGGAGGGCAGTGATTCATCTTAACACAACTAGCTTTCTTTTAATAGATGCTGTGACCTATTTTGTTGAGTTCAACTGAATTAACTCTTGGAGCACACTTTCATCTAATCTCAGTTGCAATAAATCCATGTAGCCTGTGCTCGAGTACTGGGTCAGTAATTGGAAACTGAATACAAGTGGTGATAAAACTCTGAGACTTCATTGAATTCCAACCTCGTGTTGGGCTTTACCCAGATACTTTTACTCTGTGCAAGCAAAGGTATATATTTTACTTCTCCTAGAGTTTGATAAGATGGATATTTTCTCCAAGATAGAATACTTAGGTGGTAATTTCCCAATCTTCCTGTAGCAGAGGAAGCATCCATCTTTTCAAAGGCTCTTGAAGTTGGCAGATACAGATGGTTTTCATCTCTGAACCCCATAGCTATGATATGTCATTGTTGAGAAAGAATGAACCAGAAATAGCTGTTTCTATAGACAAAATAGTCTGTGGTTCAGAAAGGCAGTTCCCTGATCTCCTATCTTTGTCTATCTCTTCCTCAGTCATTTGTGATAGAAGGCAATCAAAAGAGAACTAATTTGAAAGCAGCAGGAGAAGAGGATTGAGAAAAATTTCAGGACATTCATAATAGAAGAAAGAACTTGAGAGACTAGCCTGAGCCTTAAAAAGAGGCCTGTAGTTGAATGTAGAAGCATCATTATTTCCAGGAGAATGAAGCTGAATACCCTTATCACATATTTTTTCTTATGTTCAAACAATTATATAACAACAAATTGCTGAGCTGAGGTCCTGTATTCCCATTGCCTTGCTTTTATGTTGGTGATTATAAAACCATTTCAGGGAAGAAATGTGCCTCCTTATTAATGATCTGCAAAAAAGCAAAGTACATACCATTCTGGGCAAACCATTTCAGAGTTAAGCAATCTTTGCTTTAAGCATCAAAGGAATGATACGTTTTTATATAAAATGTGTATTTTTCCATATATAGTAGAAAAATTGATTTGCATGCTTTTTTGTTCTATGATTCATAGATGGAAGATTATTGATCTCAATTCTCAGTCATAGAAAACCCTTTTGTATCTGACAACTGGCAGTAGCACCAGAATTATAATTATTAGGGAAATGCCAATTGGAGATTTAGATGCCTCTAGTCATTGTCCTTACTGAAGGTTGTTAAGGCAATCATTTGATTGGCAGCTACATGAAATAGAGTGACTTAAATTTATGCAAATATAGCATCAACAAAATTAATGCGCTTTCCTAGTTTCTCTCCACTATAATAAATCCTACATTGTCTTCCCCATTATAAATAATCTTGCCCACTATTTTTAATCCAACAACATTATTTATAAATCTTTAACAAGAAATAAGAGATTATTTTAGTAGAAAGTTCTTGGTAAAATCAGGTGCAGAATCTCATCATCATCCGCGCAAGAAAATGAAGAGCTGGGGTTTTTAGGTGAGTGAAGGAGCTAAGCAAGAACACAAGACTCCTGGTGTATGGTCTCAGGCTTCCAGCAACTCTTTATTACCTGGTTCTGTTCCTCCTGCTGAACAAGAGGTTTTCAGTTGTAGACACTTATACCTTAGGGATTAAGTTTGTTTTGTTCCAGATATAATTCTTTGACCTGTATTGACTCATGACTTCTATTACTGGCTCATAAGATAAACAGAATTGTCAAAAGCAAGCATATAGAACTTTTAGTAAATGTTAATTTGATGCAGTAAATATGTATGCTGAATGCAGTAATGGACAACTGGAACTTGTGTCTTTTTTGTGCTTGCTTTTGTAATTTTATTGACATAGTATTCTATTTTACTGTACTTATGAGACTAGAAATATAGACCACAGATAAACTGAGAATCACTGCTTCCAGTCAGGCACTGATGTCACCGATGGGGTATTGACAGAAAGAGGCATGTACAATCTTACATAAGCAATTAAAAGTAGAGAAATTAGAATATAGTATAGTTGACACTGGACATCTTATGTGGATATTTTATAGAAAATAAAGTAGGAAAAGAATAAGAGCCCAAATGTATAGCACAAGCTCATGCTGTCTGCTAAATAATTCTGTTCATCAAGTTCTTTCAGAAATGTGAATGTTTTTTTCCCAAGGTCAAGAAGTCTTTTAGCAGTTCATAGCACATAGGGCAGTTACTAAATACTACCATTCTTATATTCTTTCACCACGTTTTTAAAATACCATGCTAAATATGCGATGCGGTGTCTTAATTTGAATTTTCTAAGTGTGATAGTATATCTCCTTACCTACTAGCCAGCTTCATTCTAGTCCCCAGTCTAATGTCATTGTCACTGTAAAATGTTTTACTCAACCCCGTGGGCTATCTTTCACTTCTAGTTGAAGCAATAATAATTATCTCCCATTAACCAAGTCAAAGAAAAACTCAAGGATGTCTGAACACAGTACCAATCACAATGAAATATTTTGAAGATTTTCTTCCAGGCCTGTTAATGATAATTACCCTATCAGACAGAATGGTCTTTTATTAACTCATATAATACAATAAAGGCATGTTCCCAAGAAACATCATCAAACACAGCTTAAAGGTAAGTAAGAAAACTGAGCAGTGAGTGAGAGCTCTTAAAGAGGCTATGCATGATTCTGGACACTAAGTGAGATAGTTAGAGCTGCCCCAGTCAAGGTATCAAGTCTCACTGTTATGTGCAGACATGGGATGGAGGCTAATGCCCTTCCTTTCACTGTGAATGCCCTATCTTCTTTTACAATAACCCCCCAACAACACGTTCTCCATCAAGCTGGTTCTGAGGTTTTCTTTCTCTGTGCCATGATTGGGTAATGTGTATATTTCAATAGTTCTCTACCTTTAAGTATTCTTGTTTATATATTTTCCTGTCAGAACTTTCCAATGAGTAAGGCAACAACTGTTCTGTGTACACATTAATAGTCTCAGCACCTGGTATATAATAATAGCTCTATAGTGATGGAGGTGGGTCTTGTA
>NC_022030.1:31450688-31451894 GCF_000317375.1 Microtus ochrogaster
CAATGAGTAAGGCAACAACTGTTCTGTGTACACATTAATAGTCTCAGCACCTGGTATATAATAATAGCTCTATAGTGATGGAGGTGGGTCTTGTATCTTATCTGTTGCTTTCATTGGTTAACTAACAAAGAAAACTGCTTGGCTTGATAGGACAGAAAATTAGGTAGACAAAGTAAACAGAACAGAATGCTGGGAGAAAGAAGCCGAGTCAGGCAGTCACCATGATTCTCCCACTCCAGACAGATGCAGGTTTAGATCTTTTCTAGTAAGCCACCTCATGGGCTACACAGATTATTAGAAATGGGTTAGATCAATATGTAAGAGCTAGCCAATAAGAGGTTGGAACTAATGGGTCAAGCAGTGTTTAAAAGAATACAATTTCCATGTAATTATTTCGGGGCATAAGCTAGCCATGTGGGCGGTAGGGTGCCGAGGACGCAGCCCGCCGCTCCTCCACACAACACTATAGCACTTGCCGAAAGGATGATCAGATGTCTGATTTACCCTTCAGTTCATGTGAGTTATAAAATATCCCCATCTGGATCCAACTAAACATATTTCTTCATTAATCATAAAAATGTACATGCAACTGCAGTACTTCTGTCCAGTTCTTTTTCTTGCACATTGTGACAGCAACAGAAACTACAAAAGAGACCAGAGTCAAGAAGGAAGCTCACATGGTTGTTACTATTTCTGGTGCTATTTATTAGTTTCAACATTTGGTCCTCATGAGTCCAGTCCAGTCCAGCAGTAAGCTGATCAGCACTTCCCTCCAGTAAGATAGGGCTCATCTCTATCTCCCTTCACCTGAAACTGTTTCATCCTCAGCACAAGCTGCACTTGATTCTTCTTTATCATTTGCTTGGAATTTCTACCCATGTATGTGCACTACTCAGAAAGAGGTAAAACTCTAAACGTGAAATACCAAATGTACACCAGGCCCACACTTTGCAAGAATCACAAACGAGTTAACAAATTACTCCATTGCTTGATGCTTTCATTAGTTGAGCTGTCACTCTAGAAAATTATTTCCTTCTTATTAGGCGATACTGTTACCATGCTTTACAGATTAAGAAAGTGAATCTCAGGAAAGACTACAAGTTGTCCCATAACAGAGCAGAATAGATACTTAAATTTAGTAGTTAAGCCGGTTGTGGTGGCGCACGCCGGTAGGATTTGCTGAAGGAGGCAGAGGCAGGAGGATCA
>NC_022030.1:31463290-31493853 GCF_000317375.1 Microtus ochrogaster
CTAGAAGACAGAATGAGACACAAGAAACTCCTGAGCAAGCTGGTTCATGGTCTGAGCAAGCCTGTTTCAGGCTCAGCAAGGGGTTGGCTGGACACCTTCAGAATCTTTTTAACCCTGAGATAGCATTACCTACATTGTTTTTTTCTGGGGTTCTCCCACCCCTCAAAAATAAAAAAAAAGCACTGCTTTCAAAATATTTTTTTTTTCCTCAGCATTTTTTGGGCACTAACATTTTGAAGTGTCATTCCCTCAGTCCTTGAAACAGGTCTACCAGTGTACTTGGTGGAGTAATTTGATTCAGAAAGCACAGCTGGGAAGGTTGTAGGAAGCTCCAGTTCTGGCTTCTCATTCGCTAAGGGTCCTTCACTGCCTGTGAACAGTAATTACTTTCTAGTGTCATCCTCATTTCCTGATATCTGGATTTTACAATCAAGTCTTTTTGTTGTTGTTGTTGTTTTGTTTTATTTTTTGTTTTTCAAGACAAGGTTAATCTGTGTAGCTTTGGAGCATGTCCTAGAACTTGCTCTGTAGACCAAGCTGGCCTCAAACTCACAGAGATCTGCCTGCCTCTGGCTCCCAATCCTAAAGTCATGTGCTACTACCACCTACCTCAAATCCCTTTTCAACCACAAATAAAGTCTCTTCCCCAGCTGAGATCCATGTGAACCTCCCTGGACAGAGTTCCTTCTACTTCTACACATGAGGATCCATGTTTGGGTTCTTTCTTCATCACTGGGGGTTGGGACATGGAGCAGCAGTGACCAAGTGGCTGCTGAATTTGGGAGTGAAGCCAACCTCTGCTGCCCAATCTTCTCTTCCAGGTGTGAACGATGTTAGACGTGAATACTAGGATTAGCATTGCCATTTTTAGCGGTATGGTGGCCGGTACAATGATGGTGTTAACTATTGCCTATTTTCTCATCTTGACAGCAGTCAAGGAAGTCAAGTAAGTCACGTGAGTAGGAGTGAAGAACACTTCTGCAACGGGACACTGGGCCCTCTGCTGGAGCAGGGTCATTTCTTACTACAGTGGCCTCTTATAGGGGAAAGTCAGGGGCCACTGTCAGGTCTAAGAGGATGGGGACAGATGAGCACAGAAATCTTGAGGGTTTTCCTTCTAGCTTGGTGCTGAGAGCTTACAAATGCACTGTTCTCAGCTGGACTGTGTGTGTGTGTGTGTGTGTGTGTTTGCACACACGTGTGCACTTGTGTACTAGCATTCCTTTCTGTCAACAGGGAATGTATATTCAGGTGTTGAACAGGACCCTGGCTGAGCACCCTTTCCCTCCCTGGCACTGTAGACTGGGGTATCCACAGAGGATGCCTTGGTCATGAGCTGTGTCCTACTCACACAGAGTATGGCTGTAGTGACCGCTTCCCACTCACTGGGGAGCTCACATGTCCCCTCGTTCATTGTCAATGGCTTGGGAAAAGTGAAGTGGGTCAAGAGAATAGAGACTCCATGGAGGAAAGATGACAGGTTTGGATGTCAGTCGAGAGATGTTAGAAGACTGGGAGAGAAGTCTTAAGTATGAGAGTTGGGCTGTCAGCAGTGGTGGTGTCCTTTCTCAGGACTTAGATGGTAGAGGCCAGAGCTGAGCCCAGCCAAGTCTAGCACCTTCTTCATCATTCCCGTATCTCATGGGCCTGTAGCAGCCACTGGGTGCAAATCTCTCTCCCTTTGGCAACCTGGGTTCACATGCATAGCAACTGTAGGAGATGAAAAGATAGGGAAGGAGCAGAGAGCTTTACCCCAAGGCTGGTGTCACATGAATGATGGGCTTCAGTCCTGGACTTCCCATACAGTCCTCATGACCATAGTAGCTCACTGGAAAGGACAATTCTAAGCTCATTTTGTGTGTGTGTCTTTTCTTAAGATTCTCAAATCGAGGAGATGTTGAAAGCTGCATTAATTCACGCAAATTCACTAAAGAGAAGATCATCCGGGCCAAACCCATTACTGCCAAGTCTTGCTTTCTCCAGTACTATAATGAGTACAGCATCTATACAGACTCTGGCACCCTGCAACCTTCTCTTTGTGGCACCAACAAAAGACTCTGACATGGATGAGGCGGAATCCAAAGTCTTCAAAATCAGTATTTCTTTGTTAGTACAAAAATTTAAGTTTCAAATTAATTTCTGTTATGTTTATACTATTATTTACTCTCTAATATGGTTTTATGTTCTTTGAATAAACACACAATAATAAAAATTATGTTATACTTTCAAAAATGTAAAAAAAAATTTAGTAGTTAAATGCCAAATCTGCACATGTAACTGAGTCATGATTTCTTGGTGGGGGGTGTTTTGCCTTCCTGGATCCCTTTTGTTACTTATCTAGATTGTGAAGAAGAATAGGTCTCATTTTTCAATTATGCTTGATAATTTGTTATGTTCTCTAGCCACCATTTGTATACCATTTTCCTACAATATTGACTCTACTATTGACAGGCAATATTCAGGAGTCTTTTTGTGTATATTTGTGCCTGTGTGTGTAGGTGTACATGTGTAGGTGAGTGTGTACAGATGTGCATGGAAAATTTGAGGCCATGGGGCACCCTTGGGTATTGTACCCCAGTAGAAATCTGCACACACCCCACCTTGTCTCCTCACACTGTTCTTCGCAGATAAGTCAATGAATCATTTATATTATAATTTTCTATGTTATTGTCTTACATTTCTTTTTTCAAACAGAATCACATCCCTAGCCCTCTTAGCCCTCTATAAATTTGTACAAACTCTCAAAGTCAAAGCTAGCTGACCCACAATAGACTGAAAATTTTATAAACACTGTTAAAAAGAGCCATGCACTGTAGTTTAAGCTTGCTAAACTTCTCCTCACCTCCTTGTGTTATTGCTTCATTTCTTGCCCTCTTATCTTTCATGGGGGCTATTGTGTTTCCAATTATACTACATCTCATTAACCTGATCTCATTAGTGCTGTCTATGATGTGTTCTCCATAGAAAGCCATGAAATAAAACAAAGCAGAACCATTTCAATGGTCCCTGGAATGAATCATGCTAAACCAGAATCCTGTTTCCCTAGAAGCTGATGGGATCCTCTCTATACTACTCTGTAGATGACTATCAAGAAACATAGTGAAAAATGACTGCTGTTCTTTCTAATGGGTTAATGATGCTCTCGTACAGTTTTCCACATATAAAGAGGAATTCCTTCAATCTGTTGAAAATAAGCATAGGATATATGGGTGAAAAGGGGATATGGAGTGTGTGTGTGTGATGTGTACATGTGTAAAATGGAATTTAGCACTGGATGACTTTCTTAGTTGCTTCTCCAGTTTGGTGTTGATACGAGACCTCTGAATATACCTCGAGTGGATCAGTTCCATTTGAATAGATGGCCAGAAACTGCCAGAGCATCTGACAATCTGGGGTTTTATTTATTTATTTATTTTTTTGAGGGTTAGGGGCACAAACTGCGTCCTCATGCTTATATGGCAAGTGCTTTACTGACTGAGCTGACTTGCAGCCTCTTGACATTGATGAGTGTTGTTTATGTTTATTTACTTTTCTCCCCAAGTTGAAATTACCTTTGATAACCCCACTTCATAAAGATAACCAACAGCTAATTCATTTTATTTCAACACAACTTTGTGAAGGCTACTTGTAATTGTCCCGACAAAACCTAGAATTCTTGGGAAGACAGTCTCTACCAGATCTTCCTGCCCAGATCAGCATAATCTGGGGGTTATTTTGTGAAGGATTGTCTTGATTCAGTTATTTGAATGGGAAAGATGCACTCATCATGAGAGACAATATTTTCTCTGCCTTAACTGCATGAGAATGGAAGAAGCTGTTCAAACACAGGCACTCATACATTTCTTTCTCTCTGTTCTTGACTGTGGATGAGATGAGCTGCTTTAGGTCCCTGTCTCCAGTACTTTCTCCCAGTGTTATACTATAACTTAGACTTGTAAACAAAAACACTCCTCCACTAAGTTACTCTTGTCAGAGCACATTGTCATAGCAACAAGAAAGAAACTGAGGACAAATCCACACACAGAATTTAAACAACTCTTTGACTGCTGGGCCTGCATTAAAAATTTTTCAGTCTCTGTTAAATTTTTAGTAATTTATGATAATTATGTGGTCGGTATGTTAAACAAATCAAACATTGGGGGAGTTTGTGATGATTTCATAAGAGAGATTTCTGCCTTAAAGATCTTTATTCTAGGGCTGGAGAGATGGCTCAGAGGTTAAGAGCACTGACTGCTCTTTCAGAGGTCCTGAGTTCAATTCCCAGCAACCACATGGTGGCTCACAGCCATCTGTAGTGAGCTCTGGCGCCCTCTTCTGGCCAGCAAGCATACATACATATAGAACATTGTATACATAATAAATAAATAAATCTTTTAAAAAAAAAGACCTTTATTCTAATCATGTTTTTGATATTGAACTAGACACCAGGAATATATATATATATATATATCAGTTACAAGTATTTTCTTGTGTGTATACAGAGTCAAAACAAAGAAGATGACTAGATAACTAGAAAGGCCATATTAACTCTTAGATAAATTAAGATAATCACTGACATTTCTTTAAAAAAGAAATAGGTAGTAGTGTTCTCTCGTGGGTTTATTATCTCCACTACTGAATTGTAAGACATTTGTATGTATTATATATGATTATCTCTTGCATATCATGGGTATTAGTCTCTTATTGGATAATTTACGTGAGACAGTGAGTCTCTGAAAATCTTCACCCATTGATTCAGTAGATAAAGGGACCTCATTGTCATCAAGGGCAATGTGCACTGGAGGCCAGTAAATGACAGCAGGGCTATTGAGGGAGGACACCCCACAGTATGAATGGAGAGGTCTGCAGAACATATGACATTTTCAGTAGACAGTAGTGTTCTTAGGTAGTGTGATATTCTGCATGTACATTCCCCAAACCAGAGTTACAAGCACAAGTAGAGCATGGATATAAGGAATGCCGATGGCATCACGATACTGAGGTGGTTTACAACTTCTCAGTACACCGTTTGCTGCATGGGATGATGACAAATGATGTGACTTGGGAAGAAAAAGTACAAGCTGGATATTATGTTATCTACAAAGATGGGAGTTAATCTATGAAAGTTTCAGTAAAGTTGTCACTGTCATTCTGGGGGTGATGTCCGGTATTTCTGAAGATGCTAGATAGAAGGAGTGCCTTTGGAAGACATAGGCCTTCATGATAGGGAAGCTCAAAAATGACACCCCTCTGTGATTTGAAAGTGACGCTGGAGCAGGGGTATTATGCCTATTTAAGTTTTAGCTTGGAAAAAGAACTGTTTTGAAGCAAGAAATTTGTTAACCTATATGCTGAATCCTGACTTCATTAATGGTGAATTGACACATCTGCCTTTTGTCATGAGACATGACTCCAAAGGCAAACTGGGTAGAAGCTGGCCTTAGTTCAGAGAAAGCTTATAAAAGGAAAACTTGCTGATCTCCAAGGCTGCTGATTTCTTTGATAAGCCTCTTATCATACATTTGCTGTATGCTCCCATGCCATTTGTGCTGAAGATCTTGTTCTTTGAAGGGACTGCTCAGAGGAGAAAGCTCACAGAAATATGCCCATGTATTTGGTTATGCCAATGCCTCCACCACACTTGGGCTGCCATTAACATTGGGAATCCACCCATCTCATTACTGCCCAAAGAGCAATAAGCTCATTTCTTCCATCCTTACTCAGTAGTGCTCAGCAACATGTTCTTTGTAGAGGAGAACATAAAAGCTTTCTGCTACACTCCCAGGAATGAGGCTTTATCCTCTCTCTCCTACATAAACCTGACAAGGGTATGCTCTCACAGCACACCTTTGACCCATGGGTTACAGAACTGGACTAAAGAACTCTGGACATCTTGCAGAAGTGCACTGGGAATTGTCTCTTCTAAGACAATGTCATGCTTCATGAAAATGTATAAAGGGAAAAGGGGGCTTGTTATGAAAGAACAAGGCTTTAAATCCATGCTTACAACTTGCTGGTTATTTCAAGTTGAGCAAGACATCTTTCTTAATTTCTGCATGACATGAAAACAATAAGGTTTCTATCTAAAGTCCTATGGCACCATAATGAGATGGTGTAACACCACTGCCCTAGAAGGTTAAATTGTCACAAGAAAAAAAACAGGTTGGACATCAAGGAATATCCTAGTCCCATAGCTGTGTTACTTGCTACTTTCCTTACTTGATACCCATTAGGTGATGTTTTCTCAAAAATCTTTGGAATTGAAGCTCTGTAAGGGTCTATGCTGTTTTCTTCTCTTTAATATCATTAACTACTATTTTGTGCTTAAATCAGTCTCTAGGACATAAATAAGCCTTCAATAAGCTTTTTAAAAAATCCTTTTTTGGCTTCATGCATTTTGAGGAGTGATGATTTGGGGTGGTACGAAGGGACTATGAGATGACTGTGGGATCAAATTGAACATGACTTTTCTAGGATCAGTCTAATTTACCAAGAATTACTAACCACCAGGACATTCCAAAAATTCCCCAGACTATGAACAAGCCTGAGAAATTGCCTGCCTTGTAATCGATCTTGATAATTTGGGTTTCTCTGATATTCCTTGCCATGGGTTGCTAATTATGTGCCTAGAGAAGCTGGTATTTTTCACTCTTCTATAGTACAGGTCACTCACAGGTCAGCAATATCACAAGAGAAAAAGATCTCAGAGGTGCAGCTATTTTAAGTGTAAAAGTATTATTGGGGCTAGAGAGATGGCCTAGCCAGTAAAGATGTTTGCTATCAAACCCAGGATCTGAGTTTGACCATCAGAAACTACATGGTGGAAGGAGAAAACCTACCCCTTCAAAGTCACCTTCTGACCTCCACATATGTACATTACAAGATGCCTCTCTCTCTCTCTCTGTACACACACACACACACACACACACACACACACACACACACACACACACTAAGTAAAATAAAGGGACTTGTGGAGAATATAGGTTCTCTTTAAATTCCATTGTAACCAATGTCTACAGAATTAGAAAAAATCCCAACACCATTCCAAAGCAACGAACCATCCTTCTGGAAACCAATAGGATATTCACGAAGGGTCTTGTCTAGTTGGGGAAGGATATAGCTCCTGATTATTAATCTCTGAAAAGTTTTTCCCCCTCATGACACCCTTTGGACTCTAGCTAGTAAGTAAAGAAAACACTTAGAGAGACTGAGAGCTTTGGTGTTTGCCTTCATACATGCATGTCAAAGTTGAGAAAAGAAAATGGGACTAGGTTGGAGAGTTGGTAGCAATTCATTGTTGAATAGAAAAGAAGATTGTGGATCCAAAAGGCTACCCATACTGTTTACACAAAGGGAAGGGTTGGTATGTGGGGAGAAGGTGATCAGAAACGCTTCATTATTTTCTGTCAGCCTCCTGATACCCACAAAGATTTGGTGTATGTGTGTTGGAGGGTGGGCACAGGGTTTAACTATGTAGGCCAGCTGATGTAGGAGGTTCTTCTATTCATGTGTTGCTTTCATTGGTTAATGAATAAAGAAACTGCTTTGGGCCTTATAGGGCAGAACTTAGGTAGGCAGAGAAAACAGAACTGAATGCTGGGAATAAGGGCGGAGTGGGAGACGCCATGGATCTGCTGCCGGAGATAGACATACTGGACCTTTGCTGGTAGGCCATGACCTTGTGGTGATACACAGATGAAAAGAAATGGGTTAAATCAAAATGTGAGAGTTAGCCAAAAATAAGCTGGAGCTAATGGGCCAAGCAGTGTTTTAATTAATACAGTTTCTATGTGATTATTTTGTGTGTAATCTAGCTGGGTGGCCGGGATGAAAAGCAGGCCTTCTCTCCATCAACACCCAGCTTAGCTGCAAACTTGACTTAAAAGTCAGGATTGCCTTGAGCTCAAATTTCTCCTGTCTGAGCCTCATGTGCTCTGTATGAAAACTGTGCAACACACTCAGCTATAGATTATGGTTTTGGAGACACTAGGTATGGAAGACAAATTTTAAGTTAATTTCTTCCAGAATACTGCCATTTAAAAAGGGTATTTAAAATTACCATTTATTAAGCAGATATATTTTAGAATCAGGTACTGCAAACCGTCCATTCTACACATACACAGTGACACGTGCGTAGACATACACATATAAATTAATAAACTATAATAAAATTAGACTTTAAGATTAAATGTTTCCTAAGATTTACAAGTATGTACACTATGTTTATAAGGTCTGGCATATCTTGAAAACAAAGATCTTTGGGATCTTTTAGTAGTCAAAGATTTGGAGCTTGATGAAGAACTCAGTAGGATATCAGGGGAGAGAAGAATCTCAAGTATTCTCTAATAATAAAAAAAAAATTGAATTCAAACTCAAGGCTTGTATAAATAATTCATCTTGATCTAAGTCCACACATGGAAATGTATTCTTGAGGCAAAATTTCTTGAACAAATATTTCCATGCTCCTTAATCTTCCATCATCAATGTATATGTTTAGTGTATGAAAAAAAATTAAAAATTCCTTTGCTAAAACAATTTCTAGGGTGCTTGCTTAGGCATTCAACCATATATGAATGTTGCTATCTGAGTGTTGCTCTCTTGTGTGATCAGGAGTTGAAAAACAAAAACAGAAGAAAGAAAGAAATAAGGAAAGAAAGAAAGAGAGAAAGGAAGTAAAACAGATAAAGGTTTCCAATAGGTGACATGAGTCTGTGTTGGGACATTAAAGGAATTATGAGAGGCTCTTGAGCTGTGGGAGGACAGCTGCTCATGTAGTCAAGGCATCATCGTTATTGATTATCGTATTCATTTTCAAACCATCTGTTGCCAAATACAGGCACTTGTAGCCCCATTCTCTCTTGTTGCCCCAGTGTGTGTCTTATGCATATTTAATTTTCAGTAGTTTTCAAAGGAAGCAACAGCTTGCACAGATGGATGACGCTGGAACAAAGAAATGATATTAGACCATTCTGTTGATGGTTCTTTTGTTTAAGACAAGATTATTCTTTCATATTAAACTACTTTAAATTTTTGCCTGCTGGACTGCAAGTATGGTTTAAAAAACTAAATACTGCCATCTGGTGGAACAAAGACATAACATCCAAAAGGTAGTTTTAGGATTTTATTTCCTCCTTCCATCGTCAATATGCTCAGTGGCGTAATAATTTTAAATGAATTGGCTGACATAATCAGAAAGCAAAAGAAAAAGTGTACATTTAAGATACCAGTGAACATTTTTGGAGTATCTAGCCAGATGAAGGTATGTAGTAACAAGCTTTCCAATTCAAATTCTTTTTGCCCATGAGGACTGTGAAGAATGTACAAAGCCAAGGAGCTAGATTTATCTTAGGCAATTATGCAAAGTAATTTCCGGTATCATTTACACTGTATGAATAAATAAGACCCACCCATGAAGTTCCAGGATGGTCAAGTGATGAAAAGCTACTTCATGATCAGCTATCCTTTCGGTCATTTGGTGTAAGCTTTTCCAACCTTTGGCATTCATTTCTGTTTGAAATATAAAATCCTAGAGTTTCTGATTTTCTTTTTACCTTTTTCTTTTCTTTCACATTTTTATGAGAATTCAGGAACCTTTGTTCTCAACAGGGCTGAAACTGGAGTGAATACCAGTAGAAACCTGTATTATTTCATTGAAGATCATCTCCCTCCTGTCTAGCTTTTCTGTTTTTTAAAGACTAAGGCATGCCCTGAGGGAGGGGTTATCAAAACGTGAAGTGTTTCCAGGCAACAGACTCAGTCCGTCTATCTTCTGATTTTACCGAATGTTGGTCCTCTCCGGGGAAAGTGAGAATACTTCTGGCACAAAGACAATCTTTGATAAATGCTGAATTAGATCAAAATGAAGAATGCTCTTCTCTTCTAGCCCTTGTAAGAAGAAGTTTCAGCCAAAATGGAATTCCTGAAGTGCTAATCAGCCTCATTACATCCTAGTTAAAATCCTTCAAAGGCTTTATAATTAAGAAATTTCTTACAAGGTTATTCACCAACTGGTCCTTATACATTTATTCTCTTCGTCTAAGCACACACACACACACACACACACACACACACACAATCATATATATTCCAAAACAAATAAACACACACTCCAAAACAAATCTACACACACACATACAGAGACAATACTCTTCAAACACAAAACTATGAAGACTATGTGCCATTCCTCAGATTACCACATTGTATAAACTTTGATGACTTTTAGTCTGTACTCTTTGGCTTTACAAAGACAAGGGGTTTAATTGGTTCATGGTGCTAGAGGTTTAAGAATGTGATATTGGTTTCTGCTCAGACTTGATTTTGGTAAGGACCTGCATTGGCTATCATCAGGGAGGCAGGGGAGGTGCGCATCACACAGTGAAACAAGAAGCCTGAGAGAGAAGCAAGGGCCTGACTTACTCTTCTTTTTTTTTTTTTTTAATTTTTTATTGAGAAAAAGAAAAAAAAAAGTTTCTGCCTCCTCCCAGCCTCCCATTTCCCTCCCCCTCCTCCCACCCTTCTTCCCCTCCCCCCACTCCTCTACCCCTCCCTCTCCAGTCCAAAGAGCAGTCAGGGTTCCCTGCCCTGTGGAAAGTCCAAGGTCCTCCCCCCTCTGTCCATGTCTAGGAAGGTGAACATCCAAACTGGCTAGGCTCCCACAAAGCCAGAACATGAGGTAGGATCAAAACCCCGTGCCATTGTCCTTGGCTTCTTTCTCATCAGCACTCATTGTTCGCCACGTTCAGAGAGTCCGGTTTTATCCCATGCTTTTTTAGTCACAGTCCAGCTGGCCTTCGTGAGCTCTCAATAGATCAGCTTCACTGTCTCAGTGGGTAGGTGCACCCCTCGTGGTCCTGACTTCCTTGCTCATGTTCTCCCTCCTTCTGCTCTTCATTGGGACCTTGTGAGCTCAATCCAGTGCTCCAGTGTGGGTCTATGTCTCTATCTCCATCCATCAAGATGAAGGTTCTATGGTGATATGCAAGATATTCGTCAGTATTGCTATAGGATAGGGTCATTTCAGGTTCCCTATCCTCAGCTGCCCAAGGAACTAACTGGGGACATCGCCTTGGGCTCCTGGGAGCCACTCTAGGTTCAAGTCTCTTGCCAACCCTAAGGTGGCTCCCTTAACTAAGAATTGTGCTTCCCTGCTCCCTTATCCAACCTTCCTTTATCCCAATCATCCTGTTTCCCCAAGTTCCTCCCGTCCTCCCCTTCTCACTTTTCTCTTCCTATCTCCCCTTACCCCCATCCCACCCCACCCACAAGATCCCAATTTTTTGCCCGGCAATTTGTCTACTTCCCATAGCAAGGAGGATAACTATATGTTTTCTTTGGGTTCACCTTCTTATTTAGCTTCTTTAGGATCACCAATTATAGACTCCGTGACCTTTATTTATGGCTAGAAACCAATTATGAGTGAGTACATCCCATGTTCATCTTTTTGGGTCTGGGTTACCTCACTCAGGATAGTGTTTTCTATTTCCATCCATTTGCATGCAAAATTCGAGAAGTCATTGTTTTTTACCGCAGTGTAGTACTCTAATGTGTATATATTCCATACTTTCTTCATCTATTCTGACTTGCTCTTCTATACACCTTATTTGTGTGTGTGTGTGTGTGTGTGTGTGTGTAATTTAATTGGATTCTCATAATACCTTTAATACTGCCACAGTTAGAAGCAAACTTTTAGCACATGAATTTTGGGGACAGACTTTATCTGTGTCTGTAACTAAATTGTATCACTGACTAAAAAAAACCTATATGTTTATATATTTTCCTAGTGAACTCTCATAATCTTAAAAGGTTTTGTGCAAACACTACTTCCAGAGTGAGTCTGTTCTTTAACATTTTCTGATGAGCAGTAGTGCATTCTCTCTGAAAACCTCATGAAGATTCTCTAGACACTTACTCAGTTTGTTTCTTGGACCCATTTCCTTTACCAGGTGTCTCATGAAATCAGAGTCTATAGACTCTATCTTTAGAATGAGGTCATTGTTATTTTGAGTGCTAATTGACCCCTCTATGTGTTTATTAACATGATTATTAAAAGCATCAATGACTGGTTGATGATGTTGATAATCAAGCTTAATGTACAATTTCTTTTATTTAATAAGGTCTCTTCCTATTCCCGGGTCTTTATAGTCATCCATTAGGGACAGCCAAAAGATGGTGTTCTCATCAATAAGATGGAACTAGACATGGTACGTAATACTTTCTAGCTATTTCCTCATTCATAAAGTACTTGGTATTTGTTTCTTTTTCCATTTCTGTTTCTACCACCTGGGACTAGGTGACGACTAGCTGAATTCCCTTAAATTTCAAGATGGAAACTAATGATGGCTTGGCAGCCCTGACATCTGGAACTTTGAGCCATGGGACAGAGCTGTCAGTTCTCACTGCTCCAGATTGTCATGTCACAGAAAAAAAAAACAAACACCAATCCTGTCATTCAAGCCCCTATGTTTTCACGTGTTTCTTATGACAGTTTTGTCTGTATTCTGATATCTTTTCAAAAAAGAGACTCTGTTCTGTGGCACTAAAACTTTACTTTCAAGTCTCTACTTGGGAAAAAGCTTCCAACTGCATTATTTTCTAGGATACAACCTGAAAATAGGTTATGGGAAACATCGAACTATTATTTCTGTAATGAGCTAAAAGAACATGTAAACCTTCTCCTAATTCGAACTGTAGAGTTCAAATTATCATAAAAGTAAACAAAACAACTCCATATAATATTCAAAAATATTCTTAATTCTCAAGACTCCCTGCCTTGTTCATGGTGTCTCTTACAACAGAACACTAAGCCAGGCCTATTCATCAGGGAGGAAACCATGTCTGTAGTTCCATGTCTGTAGGCCTAGGTAGCTATCTGGGGCCAGTAAGGTTATGCATTATCGATGAGAACCTCCTATTATAATATCAGTAGATGAGAAGAATGCCTAACTTCATTCTAAAACTCATTCTTATATGTAATATTTATCTGTCATTTTCATATAATGAATTTTCTTCTTAAACTCAATCATATTGATGCAAATGACAAGATTTCATTTTCTTTTGTGACTGAACTGAGCGTATACATTTTCTTTGTTTCTTTTATATGTTCCTTTAATGTTTATCTGTTGATAATTACCTAAGTTTGCTCCTCGTTTGGAGTGCCATGAATAGCACACAGTAAATAGGGGACTGTGGGTATCTCATTGACATACTGACTTTATTTTTTTTAGGAAATACATGTAGAAGTTGGATGATTGGCTAACGTGGAAACTCTATCTTTAGTTTTTGGAGGCTTTGCTAATTTACATTCTCACCAACAAGTACGTTAGAGGTTTTCGCTTTACTTCTTTGCCAAAGTTTGCATTTCCTACAGCATTTTTAAGTGAAAGGCTTGGGATAAACTTTCCGTGCTCGAAAGCTAGTAAAGACAAGTAAAGAAGTGGAAATGGAATCTGCAGAAGGCCATCTGGGTTTTGTACAAGCAAACTTGTTTTGGCATCTTCAGTCAAATTTTTATATAGCTTTGCTCATGCAGAAGAGCAGGCAAGGGAACACATTGAGCATTAGCTACCCTTATTCCTCTCCCCTGCCTGAAAAATCTAAGTAGATCATAGTGCTTAAAAGACATGAAGGTACATTAATTATACCTATTCAAATTACCTAAGTGTCACATATATTTTATAAAAGGAAATAATTCAACTTATTACTTTCAATGTAATTATATAAAAGTACTTATATGAAATAATTATGTATCATTGTGTGTTTTATGATTTCTCAATAACATAAATCCCCTATGTTAGGAAAAAATCCTAAAATGAGTCGCTCCACCAGTGCAAAGAAATCCAATCAGGTCAAATCAAACCAAATTAAAATGCCCATATTTTATTAAATGCAACACTCTTAGGTGGCCGGGAGCATGGCAGGGGAGCCAGAAAACCGGGGAGCACATGCAAAACCCAGAACCACATGGTCCTCCTCTGGGTGTTCACTTAAATATCCAGATGAATGCAACTCCCAGGTCAGGGGGCTGGGATGGATGTTGGGGCCTGGGGTGATGCTTCCAACTTAACATCACATGCTTGTTTGAGGTAAGCTCCTAAAGAAGTTATTGCATATTAAGAGTCACCATAATGGTTTATTTTCTGTCCACTTGATTAGATTGAGATATTCCAAGTTTATTGATAGGACAACACTTAGGATTGCATGCAAAGGCATTTCCAGGAATGTTTAACTGGGGGGCGGGGGAAGACTGATCCTGAATATGGCAGTATTATCCCATGAGCTCCTTTGCTCATTCAGCTCCATACTGAATAAAAAAGTGAGAAGGAGGAAGGCAGCTGAGCAATGGAATTAACCTTTCTCTGCTTCCTGGTCAGACCCACAGCTCAAATCCCTTCCCACAGCACAGCACCCTTCCCTCCATGGTTCATAGTACTCTCTCCAGCCATGAGCCAAAGTAAATTCTGCTGTTAAGCTGTTTTAAACTAGATTTTGGTTACAGTAAGGGGGAAAGTAAGTAGTAGGTTCAGGTTGCTATCCATGAGATCTTGAGATAAATTTTCTAAAGAAATCTCGTTAGTATTTCTAAAATGTTTCAATAGACTAAACAATAATGGTTAATTTAATTGAATTTACCATGTAAAGACAAGCAATGAAGTGTGATGATTCAGATATAATTCTACAGACTTCCAAGAATGTGTAGAATGGTCACTGAGAAAACGTACTAGTGCATACGAATTGAACTAAGATGAAGACTGCTTAGGACAATATGGAAAATCTCTCACTACCTGCAAGTACAATGAAGTGCTACAGTGTAGGATTGAGATAGCCATTACTCATTTATGTGAAGACTGGATCTCTTGGTGGAAAATATAACAGGACTTAAACCGAGCCATGACTAGTCCATTCTTCCCGGAACTTCTACATTTTAAGTCATAAGAGTTGCCTTTCCAGCAATTTTTTCAGAAGCTTCAGCTGGAGCTAAGAAAAGCTCAGAATAATACGTCACTCATCTATCTACCTAGAATGATAATTTTCCATTTAGTTAGGAAATAACTTCCAGTGTGTTTTTCATGTTTCTTCATCTTTCACAAACTTTAAATTGTTCTCCTGATTTTAATTTAGACTTATCATATTTTTTTCTACTGAAAAGAGAAATATTTCATCATTCCTTTCAGTAATCTGCAATTTAAAATTATGTGTTAGCCAGAATATAATTGCTAATTTTGATTTGCAGTAATCATTTTCCTTCCAGTGAAATGAGAAATATTTTATCATTTCTTTCACTAATCTGTAACCTGCAATTATATTTCATCTGGAATCTAATTGCTTCTCAAATGAGGTAGCATGTTTCTTTTTCTTAAGAATGTATTACTTTTTCTTTCTGATATTACTCTGCAGAACAGCCTAAGTAGAGATACACAGAAGGTTCACTGCATCATTTGTATGTATGTATGTATGTATGTATGTATGTATGTATGTATGTATGTATATATAGTCAGGTCAGCAGCCTCACTATGATAATTGACTGATCAGCACTCTCCTGTTGAGCCATGACATTTGCACACAATCTTTTAGGTGATGTTGAGGCTCATTTGGCATATGGACATTTACCTGCTCTCTTTAACAATAAAGAAAGAAATATTTACAATTTATAATAACTTAAGTAACAAACTGGTATTTACTAACTACAAAATATTCTAGTTAAGTCAAGTTAAATTCTTCTCAAACTTATAAATGTTATTTACTTGGAAAAAACAGAGTATAAGCTGAAATTTGATGAAAAGTTCCTCATATCAAAGCAATAATCATGCTGAATGTCTCTCAAACCCTGGTATATTTGGGATGTTTCTGTTCTTAGGAGTTAAAAATGAAAAGAAGAATCAAAACAACACACAATCAATGATGATCAAAACAGGACAGTTAATAGTACTGAGATATGTTTCATATTGCCCATTAGATGAAAAGTTATAATCAATCCCTTCACTGGGAGCAGAGTCTCACCCTCCTAGTTGATTACTCCTTCCTCATGACCTCGGAGGCTGTTCCTCAGGTTGGCTTATGGTCAAAGGCATTATGGATCTAGAAATCAATTAGAAAAATTGTTTTTGTCTAAAGGAGTTTCAGCATCTGTGACCACTGTCTTGGTCAGTGTTCTATTGCTCCAAACAAACACCATGGCCACTCTTGAAAAAAAATCATATAAAGGGGCTGGCTTACAGTTTTAGAGGTTTAGTCCTTTACTCTCATGGCAGGGAGCATGACAGTATACAAGAAGACATGGTAACAGATTTTTCCATCCAGATCCTGGATCAAAAGGCACCAAGAAGAAGACACTGGGCTTGGCTTGATCTTTCCAAACTCTGATGCCTACCCCCAGTGACACACTTTCTTCTACCTGGTCACTCTGTGATTCATTCAAATCTATGAGCCAATGGAAGCCATTTATTCAAACCACTACAACCATAGATATTGTGTTTCTTTACCTAAGTAATTGCAGAATGTTTATGCAAAAAATAAAACTATATTTCCAATACAGAAATAAGACTTATTATGCTCACAGTTTAGAAATAAAAAATGAGGACATTGTTAGTTCTTTGTCTCTCTGGAAAGGTCTTTAATGACACAGATCGTTATATACAGCACAAACATAACTGTTTTCATGGATAAAACTAAAGTTGAATATTTGAACACCTTTGTAATCATTTTCTTGAATAAAATTCAGAAGCATAATTGCTGTCTTATAAGTATTATCTTTAAAGCAGTGAATTTAAGTAGATAAAGCATGGTACTGAAAATTTTAGTCATCTTATGAACCTTCTGTGTTGTATGGATAGCTGTTTCCTAGAAAATGGTGGATGTTTTTGGATACATTTATTTGAATCTAGACAATACATAGAAAAATAAGCAACGGAATTCCCATTGTAAGCAATATATTGCACATTAGGGAAAGAGGGATGTTGAAGAGTATGCGATGCCTTTGGCATGTGTAATACTGACAAGAGAAGAGGCAACAGGGGAAAGCTGCACACTACAGTAGAATGGTGAGTTTGTTCTGAGTGGGAAGGGAGCAGTAACCCATACTTTGCCTTTTGTTAACATAGAAATCCTTTATGCACGCTGCAGAAAAGAAGAACATATTGAGAAATAAAAGAAAGATGTGCTGTTTCTTTCAGAGCTATGGAGTCGAAGTTTTGTTAGTGGTTATTGTCTGGTTCTATAGATGTGAGCCAGGTCTGGATTCACAAATACGGGGTTATGTTACTGTGAAGTGAACAGACAGGTCAGAACATTTATTCCACATGTGTGGCTCTTGTGTACTGCACATAATTTTACATTGGCTTACTCTTTGCTTAGTTATTCAAAGCTCAGGGCCAATGAACTAGAATGTATTTGCTTTGACTTTCAGTTAATTGATAGTTACCCTATCTGCAAATTTAGTCAGTCTTGTGGGAAACAAGCTCATCAGTTCTTATTTTCATGTTGTGATTTCTTTGAAAATTGGATTATGTAGTTCTTTAGTGTTGCAAAACTAACTTATTTAATGTAATATAAATGACAGAACAAGAAAGCATCTAAATTGATGACTCAAAACAATGCAAATTTACACCTGAGTTATACTCCTAAGTTAGGGGGTATCTGTCTGTCAACTCTGCTATTACTTATGTCAGAGTCCTCTGCTACCTAAAGGACTCTGAAACAGAGAAAGCTCATAATCAAATGGGGGATTTTCAGTAGTTCAAGCCTGAGTATTGATGAAATATATGCATTTACCTCCCACCAACATGTATCATGTGAACATACTTACTGATAAGTCATTTGGGTACTCAGTACAGTTTCAATCTAGAATGTCCCAAAAGTGTGTGAAATACTTGGTGCTACTGGGAAGTGGTAAAATATTGAAATGGTATTGTTTGTTGTTGATTGTAGGTGCCACAGTAGAGACAGAAGCTTGCCAAGTTGCTAAGCCTTCATTTTTGAAAGGAACTGAGAAGTCCAGGCTTTTTGGAAAGAACAACAACCAGCTAACTCACTCCAGCTACTTTATTCAAACATATACAAGGTTAATTGGAGCTAGGAAAGCTTCCAACTTCCAAAGTCATCTTTCTCTTGCTGTCTGTGAGAAAAGACAACCTGCACAAATATTAGTCCCTATTGACCATGGCTACCCATAACCAAAAGTAAGAATGCCAGGTCTGCCAGGAGTGTCTTAAGACCAAGATCTGACAAAGAACAGCTGCAAGTGCTCCCACAGCACCAAGTGCAGATTCTCCAGAGAGACATTTCTTCAAGGTTTAAACAGTCTCAAAACAATTTCTCAGCCTCAACTGATTAACAAAAACAGCAAATGTTTTACTGAAACATTTCAGTCAAAGCCAGACACAAAGGCCTTACTATACATTTCACCTAAAGCCTGACATAAAAGCTTTACTTGACATATCACTACAAGATGGGCCTAGAGGCTGCTTTTCAGGCAATTATGGCCTTGAAGGAGATGGTGGTACTTGAAACTCACGCTCCTATTTCTTTCTGTTTTCTTTGAGACAGGGTCACGTGTATCCCAAACTGGCTCCCAGCTACCTAGCAGGGATGACTTTTAGCTCTTTTATCCTCCAGCTGTCACCTTTTGCACTGGAGCTATAGACCTGTGAAATCCTCTGAGTTGATGTGGTGCTAGGACTGAGCCAGGGCATCATGCACTCTGGACAAGGATGCTTAACTGAGTCAGAACATCACGCACTCTGGACAAGGATGCTCCACCAAGCTAGAGCATCATGCATACTGTGCAAGCATGCTAGGGGCTGAAATGCATTTCTATCCCTCTCCTTCTGTTATTTTATGTTTCCTGAAAAGGAAGCTTTGTGGCACTACATGCTTCCACCATGTTGTGTCACCACAGGGCCAAAGCCAACTGAGAATAATAAAGGGAAAATGGTCATTTTGTTTCTATTTTATTTTGTAGGTAATTTGCAGAGCTTCTTAAGTAGAGGATTTATAAATTTCATTAAATGTGTATCCTAAAAGATTTCTCTTTGCTTTCTTTTCTTCAGCTTCAAGGATCACATTCATAGGTGTTAAAGTTGGTCTGTATCATTCCACAGTTCACAAATGCTCTTTCTTGTATCAACCATTTTCTTCCCTCTTCCCTTTGAGTGGTTTCTTTTGTCTGTCTTATCTCACTTTTGCAGCATTTAAAAATCCTATTATTCCTTTTTAGCTAAGTTTCTTTTTTAATTTCAGAAACCGTGTTTTCACCTCCAGACTCCATTTGGTCCTTTACAAAACATTTTCTACTTCCCTCGCTGTGTTGCTTCTACTTACATATCTCGAGAGAGTTATGATATTTATTTTGACATTTTGCTTTCCAGTTTTATTATCTTTGGTGTATGTATTTTTATTGAGTAATTATTCTTTTGAATGTTAATAAATACCTTCTGCTGAAAAATACCTAGTAATTTTTATTGGGTGCTAGATGGCGAATTTTCCATGGTTGAATGTCTGAATTTTATTGTTTACCTTGAAAAAAAGTTTAACCAGGGAAGGGGAGTGTTGCAGTCATGAAGATCAAACCTAGGGCCTATTGTATACAAGAATATCTAACCACTCAGGGTTATCCGCAGTCCTTCTTTATTTTTTTTTTTGAGGACTTATTATATAGCTCAGGAAGTCCTTGAATATCCTACATTGTTTAGGCTAGCCTCAAATTTATGATCTTTCTGTTTTTGCTTAGACACTTGTGGGATTCTAGTCATGGGCCAAGTTTGTTTTCATAGAATCCAGTTAGTGCACTCATATTTGCTTCTTAAAATCAACTTTGATCTAAAGTAATTCAGTCTTACTATGAAGAATTGACCCCCTCTGATCTTTCCTGACTATCCCAAGGGTTCTTCTGAACCATTACCTTTGAGCAACAGTTGCTATTTCCAAGCTATTTTTGATTTTGTAGATCTTCTTCCTTTCTGGAATTCTGCCCTGTTGCTTCCTGCTCCGTTTGTCGTTTGGTGTGGGAAGATATTCTTCTGTATATGTGTTACTTTTATTGGTTAATGAATAAAGAAGCTATTTTGGCCTGAGATAGAGCAAAATAAAGCTAAGCAGGAAAATTAAACTGAATGCTGGGAGAAAGTAGGTGGAGTCAGTGACACACCATGTAGCTGCCACAGGAGACAGATATCCTAGAACTTCACCCAGTAAGCCACAGCCATGTGGTGATACTCAGATTAATATAAATGGGTTAATTTAAGATGTAAGACCTAGCTATAAATATGCTTAAGGTATTGGCCAAACACTATTGAAAGTAATATAGCTTCTGTGTGGTTACTTTGGGTCTGGGCCACTGGGAACAAGTGAGCACCCTTTGCCAACAGTCATTGACCTTTGATTTTTTTTCTCTGACTCTGAAAATTCCATGCTCTGCTTAAATTTCTCTCTTGTTCTACAGTTCAAATTGTTTGTCTGAAAAGAGGCAGGACAGTTATAATACTAAACTCATTTGTTTTTTCCTTAGGAATCACATGCTTATCTTATATCCAGTATCTGAAAGTCATTTAATACATACTTATGTTATTTTCTACTTGCTTCTGTAAGGAAAGTAATTTAAGTTTTGTTATTCTGTTTTTTCCAGAAGTAGACCTTTCAACCCATGAGTTCTTTGTGTCTGTTGTTGAATGCTTTTAATATTTACATTTTGTAAAGATAGACTGTAATTCTTCAATCTCTTGTCTAGTGTTTACCAAATCCTATACTTGAGAGTTTTATATGTTTAATTATTAATTTTACTTAATTATATAATTAATAAAAGCATATTCTGCATGATATATAACTATATAATTAAGTATTATTGATTAATTAAAACATTTAATGCTATTGCTTTTTCCAGTTTGATATTTGTCCTTTCTTGCTATTCACTCGTTAAGATGAGGGTATAAAGAAGACTTTATGCTCCCTTAAAAATAAAAAAAAAATTCAGCATGGGGGCATTCCTGTGGATACTATGGTTACAGGAAAGGATGGATGGGCATAGCCTTGAGTTTGTAGTTCAGAAGATTTTCTGATTCAGACATGATTTCTCACAGTGCTCACTGTGGCAAATCAATAGTGATATGATTCAACAATCATCAAGGGCATTGGCACAGCCAATCAGATCTCCAGAGGCTTGTTTGTTTACCTGGTGCTTTTCGATATTCTTCAGAGGTAATTTCAAAACATAATTCCTCCTTGAAAAGGCTATATCGCATAAATCAGATTACTGGTAGGTTTTAATTAGCCCATGTCTAAATGCTTAGCTTAATATATATCATTACTATAAGTGTATGTATATACAACATGCCAAGAATTTGTTCTTAATAAAATATATAGATTTTAATTACATGTCCATTTAATGTAATTAATTCTTTAAACATATGCATTTATATGTTTTGTTTCAATGGTTTGTAGAGATGATGCATATAAAGGTTTACTTGATTGTGTGTGTGTATTTTATATGCATTTACATAGTCTCCATCCACTCAAAGAATTTGAGGTAAAATTTGATATAAGATTGTGTTAAAAAGTACTGATCTTATTCACAGCCTTCTCTTCTTTTTATCCTTAATTAAATAAAACATTAATAAGATGCCTAAAGTGACAAGTACTTGCAGATAGTCTCTAGTGTAATGTGAATTATTTTATGTGTTGGGAATTTAACAATGAATAAGAGAACCATGGTTCTTATGGCCATGGAGCTCACTGGAAGGAGACGAAAATGAATAACATACAAGTAACCAATTGAGAAAAATAGAGAAGAGCTATAATATAAAATAAGAGGAAATATAATACTAAAGGAAATGACCATCTTTTTCCTCCAGGAAAAAAAGAGGATGAGAAAGTCAAATACTGTTTGGATAAACAGCGCTCCCTAAGAGCTGCAGAGAAAACACTGTAAGACTTTGCAGTGTATCTTCTAAAATGCTGCATGCATTAGAAAATGATTTCTTCTTTGAACACCTTGATATGACTGTGTTTGACTTTTTCCATATGCAATATGTAGATACCATTTTCTCTCATGCCTATGTCTTCATAAGTTGTTAATCTGCATTTACTTCAAGTGTCTCAAATCAGCACATTTTGTACCTTTCTCAGTCTTTTCCCAGGGCAGTCAACATCTGAGAGTCAGTGAGTCCTGTACAGGTGAGCACACTGCTGATACACACCACTCACCATTCACACTGAGGTGAATGCCACCTTTCTTTAGCCAACACGTTGGCTGCTGTATTTCCATGAGGACCTAGCAGGCTAGTTCATAAGCACAGTACACAAGAAGGTTTGAGTCTTCAGATTCCAAAAGCCTGGGGAGGCTCTGTGGAGATGCTTTCCACTTCCCTGCTGCATGGGACAAAAAAACAAAGGTGGCCAAAATCCCCAGTGCAATGCCAGCAATGCATGACTGTTTATTAACAATGTCTCCTTTGCTAACATAGCTGTGAATGGAGATAATGGAACACAGTTTTGTACCCATCCGTTTGTGGCCCAGCTTAGAAAAATATTGATAATGATTTGGATCTTCCCTGTACTCTCTTATGCACTACATAATAACTTACAAAACTTTGAATAGAATTAGCTTACATAACCAATTTGATTTGGCTCTTTAGTGTTGAAATGTCCTTCCAAAAAGCTATACTCTGTGTTTCTGTACCCACACTTTATAGCTACTCTTGTTAATACAAAAAAAATCCCTGTACATGAGCATAAGTGCACACATGTGTGTGCATACACGCACACACACACACACACACACACACTACATACACAGAATACATTGGTTAGTTCCACCTACTCTTATAAACTGTCATAAAAATGTGCTTTAAACAACATACACTAGCTTTTCACCGTTTGGGGATCTGGGAAAATCAAGATGCAGATACCAGCAGTTTGAAATCACTACTTAAGGCTTCTTTGCATCTCCTTCCTGCTCCCATAAAGTTACTAGTACCACCACAAAGGCACAACCTCTTGATGTACCACTTCAGAGGTTGGAGTTTAACATATACTGTTTGGGGATGTGTGATACAAAAGTTTAGTTCATAACAAATGGGAATTTTCTCATAAGTGTCAGAGTTAAGCCAAGTTTCAGTATTTAGCCTATGTTGACCTCAAACGCAATTTTTTTTTTTTTTAAATTTTCGAGACAGGGTTTCTCCGTAGCTTTTGGTTCCTGTCCTGGAACTAGCTTTTCTAGACCAGGCTGGCCTCGAACTCACAGAGATCCGCCTGCCTCTGCCTCCCGAGTGCTGGGATTAAAGGTGTGCGCCACCACAGCCCGGCACAAACGCAAAATCTTGCCTGAGTTTCTGGAGCTATAGGTGTGTCAATATTTTCAGTGTAAAGTATGTTGTATTGGTAATTACATGTAAGGCCTTATTACTAAATGTTCATTATCAAATTTAAACCAGTTAAAAATTTCTTATATTCATTTATTTTGTGTGTTCAGGGAGGCCAGCACATTTACCTGCTGAGCCATCCCTCCAGCCCTAAACAAGTTTGTATCCATTGTTTTTCCAGAGAATTTGAAAATAGAATGTTGAATTCCTATTGCCATTTCAAAAATAATTTTTCTAATTTATATTTTTGGTTTAATGGTCAAAAATTTATTACATTTTTAACTGATAATAACATGCAAACTCTAGAAAGGAATGTTTTGTTGAAATCGTACTGTGAATAGGAGACTTCATCCAGACGCTGCTTTCACTGCTTACCATTTTTATTGGGTCTAGGAGGCAATTATCTTCAGTTGCTTCTTTTATCATTTCCCTCTGAACCCCCTTTGCTTGGAAGCGGGAAAAAACAGGCTGAAACGCAATTGAAACTCAATTATGAACATGAGAAATTATATAACATATATGAATTATTTGAAAAAAACCACAATGGTAGAATTAGTGCTTAGAATTTAGTCAGGACACGGGAACTACAAAGTATAAACTTTTGTAGAAATTTTATTATAAGAATTCTATTTAAGGAAGATAAGAAACCATGGTCTACATGGTTCAACTGAAAAATAACGAAGCTAGAATTAAAGTCAGAGTCTAAATAGGAAACATGAGCTATAAAATGCAAAGCAAGAAATTGTGGTATGAGAGGTACCATTTTTAAGGGGAATATTAAATTGTTGAAAGAACCCTTATGTTTGTCTCTGAGCTGAGAGCAAGTGTTGAGTCTACCCACCACTGAGAGTCAGACCTTGCTAGAGAAGGCATGGCTATCATTGTGGATAAATGTGCAATGTTGTATGGCCATAACTGGTGTAGAGTCTGTGGGTATATGGAGTGAGGCTTCAGAGCAGGCAAAGCAGAGAGCATGGCAGGGTGCTATAGTGTCTCACTTTTGAAGGCTGACTCAACTGCTAAGGACTCTGGGTCCATCACAGGATGTTGGCAGCATGAAGGGACGAACTCATGATCCTCTAGCTATGGCATGGGAGAAAAAAAAGAAAAAAAATAAGTAGATTATTAAAGATGAAATAGAGATGGGATACCTTGCTTAGCCTGATGCAGAGGGGAGGGGCTTGGTCCTGACTCATCTTGATGTACTAGGCTTTGTTGAGGGTCCATGGGAGGCCTTAACCTTCCTGAGGAGTGGATGGAGGTTGAGGAGGGGGTAACATTAGGAGGGGAGGGGAAACTGTGTTTGGTATGTAAAACTAATAAAAATATTTAATATAAAAATTAAATTATTAATTCCTTCTCCAAACAAGAATACAGAATATTGAACAAGAAAATACAGAATATTAAATAAGAATGCAGAGTATTAGATAAGACTACTGATGTAAAGCATTAGAGATGCAGGTGTAACAGCAGCTCTCTTGTGTGTAGGTCACATTTATTCCTTCCAATTTGCTCTCAGCATCATCTAAGTCACAATCTTAGTCAGAATACCCACCTTTTACTATTAAATTTTGCTCAGAGTAGAAAATGGACCTCAGGCCTTGATTTGAAGGGGCCAACAATATCTGAGAGTATCTTTTTACAAAATAAAACAAAAAAGGAGCTGGTGAGGTAATTCAGTTGGTAAGATGGCCTGATGACCTGAGCTTGAGCCCAAAACCCATGAAAAAATGAAAAAAGAAAAAAGAAGAAAAAGGAACTATGGAAGCAAAAAGTTTACTTTGACAGTCGTTGTTGGTTAGATGGGGCAAAAGTCTCTGATTAATGGGAGAGCTGTGTCTTTGAGGTACAATCTTCTGCGAAGTATTTTCTCGGGGTCTGTACAAAGAAGTTATGGTCCAGAGTGGGGAAAGGCTGCATCTCAACCTTGATAATATGTAAATGTCTGCCACGTGGTATTGGTTTTGGTAACATGAAAGTTGCAGAATTGAAGGGGTTATGGAGAATGACAGAACTGTAGCTTGGAACTGTGAGAGGCCAGGAAAGACCATTGGTGAAGATGTAGCCTCACTTAGAATGGAGGCCCCAGCACTGAAGGGCTTGAGGAGAGAACTCAGTTTGGTATCATATGGCAGGGTTGGAATCCTTGAGGAGAGTCCAGGAGGACACTGGTAGCATCAATTGCATATTGGTGATGCCAGGACCTTGGAAAGACCACCAAGGACTTCAAAGATGTGGAGCAGATCCAGTTTGAGCCGATGAGATTCAAAATAAGAGTTAAATCTGGTGTTTAAAATAGGATAAGGAAATGGTGTGGCTTACTAGTAGTAAGTAGGAAGAAACTCCTCCATGTTGTCGGACTTCAGAGGTGAGCACACCCCTTCTCTGGGTTTAGGGAAGGGAACAGTCTTGCATGAAGACCTCAAGACTTAGTTCAGGGAAGGACAGTGGGAAGAGTGGTGGGGAAGCTTAGAAAGCATGTGCTGTTTCTCAAATTTCTTTAGCTTGAAATATTTAGCACACCAAGACACAGTGTTTAGAGGATCTTGTGAACAAATCAAATAGAGTCACATATAATAGTCACAGTAAAATATATTATCTGTTATACTTTTGTTAAAATAATAAAGGAAGACACTTATTTCGAAGCTTTCAACATTTTATTAGCAGAATAATAAATGATACAGGATTGACAAAATGTTATCTATAGTTTAAAGTTAAATTTCTGAAATATCCAATATATATGAAGCATTTGAAATTCAAAACAAGTAAGGGACTATATGGTGTAAACTATCTTTAGTTAACTAGTTGCTTAATTAATTAAAATCTCTTTTGACTAAGTCATAGACATCAATTTGTTAGCTCTCTGGAGGAGAAATTTTACATGGATAAGTAAAATACAGGCACAATAATTATTCCTTTTTGTCTATTCTCTCCAGAAATTTGCTTTTTATCTTGATCTTTAGCATAGTTTCCCATATAACATGTAAATGATTTTAACAAACATTTATTGAAGAGCAGAAAACATATAGGTTCCATCTCTGCTGAGCCTCCATTAGATGAGTCTATGAGTTATACACAAATTTGTTTTATTGCCTTAATTTCCGATTGCAGTTTTTAGAGGAAGTATAATAGCAGTCCGTATGACCAGATAAATGTTCAACTTGAGATTTAAATTCGGGCTGCTTTGGTCATTTTGACTTTCAGACCACACTTAGAGGGTGCAGACAATTGAAAGACAATTGAAAATATTTAGTTTTCCTTTTCAAATCACCGTTTCTCTCTGTTCAATTCAATCCTAATGGCTTTGCCTTGCAGGAAGATAATTTTTTTGGGGGGTTGCATATGAGTTCCTCATATTTCTGGAAATTGATGGAAATTTGCAAATTTTCCCATTTATCCTTGAAAGACATTGCTCTTTGAGGGAGGGGGCATGGTGCCTAAAGCACTTGGCCAGACATCTCTAACAGTGCTGTTCCCTGACTCTGTCGTTGATTGGAGCATCTGGCAGAAAGGACAGTTATGTTCCTGTGCTTTTCCTTTGACAATTAATCACATCTCTCCTCCTTTTCTAGCTGTTCAGCATGCTGTCTTGTTCAGAACCTGGTTCCAGGGGAGTTCAGCGACTCTGACATAATTCATATAGAAGTTACAACTATAGCATTGTTATGAGTCCTATGAGACCGAGAGACTCAGCTACAAGAGAGGCTGGCATTATTTCAGTTCTTGCTGACAAGACTATATAAAGTCAGGCATAAATCCCAGGAGACTGATGATCAATGATGACATCTCAGTAAAGAGCACAATAAGCAGCAGACATGCTATTACCTGATTCTCCTTCATTCTGGTTTATTTCCACTTACCCTATGTTTAAATGTGTACATGATGAGGAAAATCCTTCTTTACCACCTGAGATGTTCATATCACAGATGAAGTGTCTCTGTGCAATAACTTTATGATTGTGTGTATATGTATGTGTGTGTGTGTCTAAAAAACTAAGATTCAGTTGATGTTGTGACAGGAAGAATGTTTATAGGAACACAGAAACATGAATAGAGACTGTCTTTGGAACAACCAGCCCAGCAGTGCTACAGTAGAAAGCACATTACTTGTTTCTTATAGCCATTATATTGGACTACAGAACTGTATTCTGCCCTCCACAAATAGTGGTGGGTTTCTAGCTAAGAAATCTTTGGGCCTAAAACTAAATTATTGAAAATAGGAGGATAAAAAATATGAATTTGTGTTTGCTTATTGTGATTTACTCAGATTATATATTCAGATACAGTAAAAATAGCATGATTTTTAAAAGTTAAGTTTAAGAAAATCTCAACTGTTTATACCAAATAATATGGTTTTTGTTATGCTAGCAAACTTCCAAGAAGGTTAAAGATCATGTTGCACTCCCATATTCATAACAGCTTAGGAAAATGAGAAAAGGATATGTTTGTTTCTTTTTATTTAAAAGTTTCCTTCATACAATATATTTTCATCATATTTTCCCCCTCCCTCAACTCCTCCCAGATCTTCCTCACCTCCTTACCCAGTTCTCTCTCTCTTCCTCTCTCTCTCTCCCTCTCTCTGAAACGTCAAAACAAAAAAGCCAGGCGATGGTGGCACACACCTTTAATCCCAGCACTCGGGAGGCAGAGGCAGGCGGATCTCTGTGAGTTCGAGACTGGCCTGGTCTACAGAGCTAGTTCCAGGACAGGCTCCAAAGCCACAGAGAAACACTGTCTCGAAAAAAACAAAAACAAAAACAAAACAACAACAACAAAAAAAACAAAACCAAAAATGCAAAACAAAAAAGAACAAAAATCAAAACAAATGAACAATAAAAATAAGACAAAAGTATGAAAAACGAAACAATCCACAAAAACAAAAAATTATATGAAGTCTATTTTGTGTTGGTTAACTACTCCCGGGCACAGGCCCACCTGTGCAGTCATTGAAGTAGTGATATACCCAATCCTTCAGTGGAAAATGTTGATATCCTTTCCTCCATCAGGTATTAACTGTAAATAGTGTCTTAGTTATGGATGGGACTTTGTGTCCACATCCATTCTACATCCTGGAACTTTTGTCAGGCTCTAATTTCATGTGTGTATCAGTCCAGTTGTGTCTGGAAGACCCTATTTCGTTACAGTCATTCATCTCCTGTAGTATTCACAATCTTTCCCCCTCTTCCACAAATATTCCTGTGGTGTGGGATATTCTTCTGTATATATGTTGCCTGTATTGGTTAAAGAATAAAGCTGTTTTGGCCAATGGCTTGGTAGAGTAAAGACAGGCAGGAAATCTGAACAAAGAGAGAGTAGGCAGAGTCAGGCAGACACCATGTTGCTGCTCAAGGAAATAGATGCCATGTAGCCAAATAAAACGCAAGAGGTACAAACCATGAGCCTCATGGTAAAATATAAAATAATAGAAATTCATTAATTTAAGATGTTAGAGCTAGCTAAGAATATGTCTGAGTCATTGGCTAAGCAGTGTTGTAACTAATATAGTTTCTGTATAATTATTTGGGTTTGGGTGACTGGGAAACCAACCTGCAGTCTCTACTTATACCCTGATCCTGGATGATAGGGTTTTGATGACGAATTCCCACTTACACTGTGCTCCAAAGTTTCTCACTTTCTGTCCATTGTCCAGTTTTGGGTCTCTGTATTAGTTGGCAGCTACTGCAAAAAGAAGCTTCTCTGATGTGGGCTGAGCAATGTAATGTCATGGGCATAGCAAACAAATGTCATATTGTAGCACGAATTCTAGTTGGTTTTAATTAATCAAAACAAGAGTCAGATATAAGGGTTAAAGTTGAAGGCCAGAGAAGCAGAGCAATGAGCCACTAGAAAGACCTTTTACCTCTACCAGTGCTCATTCTGTAGGGACGATCCTCTGACTGCCTAGACTGCACTGTGTCTCTACCAAACCTCAGACTCCACACTCCAGTGCATTCTGGTCTCTTACTCTTTATATTCTTCTCTCTGCCCAGCCATATCACTCTTGTCTCTGCTTCCCTAGTTTTGGGATTAAAGGTGTGTACCACCAATTCCTGCATCTGTTTCTGGATCGATCTTGTGTAGCTTAGGGTAGCATTGAACTCATAGAGATCAGTCTGTGAAGAAGAATGCTTAAAAGAAATCCCACACTAGCTCAGAATTGATTATGATAGAGGGTTATTTATTTAGGGGTAGACTCACATATCACAATCCTGGAACAGGATTCAGCAACTGGAATGGAGAATAGCAACTGAATCCCACAGCTGAAAAGAGGATAAACACAAGCTTTGCATTGGCATAAATAGTATAAGAGGTCATGCACAAGTGGGCGGGTAACTTAAAGGCTACTGGTGGTAGGAATTCCTACACATCTTCCCCTTTTGTATAAATAAGAAAGTTCTAAGCCTAATACAAAGTTATATACAAATATCAGGTATAAAAATTAGAATTACAACAAGCATAAACAATATCAAGCAAGAAACATATGATAAATGTTTCAATAGTTATCCTACCCTAATTAGTTTAGGTCTTGTATAATAAATAACTTGGCTCATTCATGAGAGGAAAGTAAGTACAACTATTTTGTCTTCAGCCCATCAAACACCGAGAAGGGAAATAATAAATAAATAGTTACTTGAGTAACCAGGAAGTGCAATCAAGCAACTTCCCTACAAATGACTTACATTGCATAGAATAAAAACCTTCAGAATGTTCAGCCGTAAATGGAATATATACACCACATAACCTCCTTCTGAAGCTTAGGGTTTTTTTTTTATAGAAAGAGTATAAGAACCAGAGGTGATGGAAGACTATCTAAGAAATAGTTTCCTCTGGACAGAGCAGGACAGACACACATATGAATTTATAGCAGGTGCAACAGCAAGCAAAGAAGGTGTGTGGGGCCCAAATCAGGTAAAATCAAGCATGGAAATGGACCTAGAGCTCAAAATTCTACTCCTAGTCCTTGAGCTATTGGCAGCCACTAGCTTCTGAGAGGGGGAAAACAACTTTTCTAAGAGTGTAGCTCCTAATAAGTTTACCATGATCCAATGAATTACCATATATCCAAGAATATTTGGGCAGTGGGAACCAGTCTTGATAGATACAAAAAAAAGAAAAGACATAAAGTTGGTGGGTAGGGAAGTGTTGCGGGAGGTCCTTCCGCTCCTCCAGCCTATAGCCGCTGAGATACCAGCCCATTGGGGCGTGGTCTCTCTCCCTTTAAAAAAGCGGC
>NC_022030.1:31501433-31511169 GCF_000317375.1 Microtus ochrogaster
ATCTGTAAGTTTTTTCCCCTTTAAATAAATAATACCCTATTAATCATAATTCCAAACTGCTGTGGCATTGTTTGTGACTTACGCCTACAGGGAAGGGGGTTGGATCTGGGAATGGTTGAGAGTCCGGAAGCAAACATGATGAAACACATAATAACAAGCCTCTGAAAGAGCTTAAAAATCAATCAAAAAGAATAAATAAATGAATAAAAACATTCATAGAAAATGGATCTAGCATAGCAAAGATTCTCCAAGTTACTATTTTGTTCTAATGGAAGTCACAGAATCTTATCGTTTGTTCCTACCTCAAGATCATTGCACCCATCTGTTCTCCTGTTCTTCTCCTGAACTTCTGTTATAATCCTTACCACTCAGAGAGGTAATTATTTGTTTATATTTTCCATTATATCACTCATCTTTCAGCATTATGCATGTCATCCTATTGTATACAGTGCACTAAGTATTGTCTTAGAAGGCAATAATTCTTGACATTAACACTGGATGAATAATGTGCAGGAAAATAACACAGTTTGGATTGATTTCAGGCATGGTGTTGAAGTCTAACATGACTCCAAATAGTTGGGTCACCTTAGGAGAACCATTGTTTCCTCCAGTGGAACTTATAAAGATTGTTTTGTGATAAAAACTCTTTTAGAAACTAGAAACAACTCAATCTCAAGCTTAAAATTAAGAAATACTTTTTTAAGAGCTGAGGAGATGGTTCAGTGCGAAAAAAGTATTAGTTGCACAAGAAAAGGACCCAAGTTTCAATTCTTAGCACCCATACACAAAAGACAAGCAGGCATGGGGGCCAACTGTTATTTCAGTACCTGTATTGCCAAGAGAGGGAATCTCTGCAAGGAATCTTTCTTGCTAGACAGATCACAGTAGATAATCAGTGAGTTATGGGCTCATCAAGAGACCCTACTTTAGTAAATAAAATGGAAAATGATGAGAGAAAGCCACCCAAAGTCAAACTCTGGCCATTACACACATTGATGCACAAATGTCCATGCATCTACACATATGTACATCCACACACAAGAGAAAATGTAGACCTAAATGCACACACACCACATATGTATATAGTATACCTCACATTGGGCTGTGTCCTCTAGACAAACATACACTTATGAATGTATCAGTGCTATGGGAGCACATTCTGCTCCTTCAGCCAATAGCTTTTAAGATACCAGCCCACTCGGTCATGGTCCCTTATAGTTTAAAAAGCAGTGGGAAATGTGCACCTCCTCTCATGCTTCCAGCTCTCATTCAGGCTGCTAGACTCTGTTTCCTGTTTGCACTCAGAGGACTGTTGTTTAGGACAGTGATATGTAAGTTTTTCCCCTTACATAAATAAATAAATAACCCTTTTTATAATCAATACTTCTGAACTGGTGTGGGTTGTTTTACAGCATCATATAAGCATGTACATGTTTGCACACATATGTGCATCATACATATGTACACACACAAGGAGAAAAAGATTTATTCAAGAAAAGCCATAAATGTCTATATGGTGAGAAGGGTAAGCAATGAGATTGTTTTATTTACTCTTCTTAATATAGGTAATGCCACTCATTTTTGGTAGCTCCAGTAAGGAGCAGAAAGCTCCTTTGTCCCAGTTATCATACCAAGGCTTTCTGCTCTTCAACCCTTCACATTCTTCCTCTGCCATTTGTTGCTGCTGATTTTATGTTTTCTCCAAGCATCATCTTCATGGACTTAAGAGTCTATTCAGATGTGAATCTCTGGGAGGGCTGGAGCTTGGGAGCATGTCTACTTGAGGCAGTTCTGTGTCAAAAGAAACAAGCTTTTAAGGGATTGGATCTATTTTAAAAGACCACTTAAAATAGATTCCATTCATGTGCAAGTCCAGAATAGCTTAGCCTGAGAGGCAGACTCAAGGATAAAAAAGAGTGATAACTATAGTATAAAGCATTTTTAAGTGATAGAATATTCTAATTTTACCGTGATTATTGGGTATCTGTGAGTACACAAAAACTACTAAATTGGGTTCCATTTAAATAAACCCATCTGAAATAAAAACAAAATCAAAACATGAACAAGTAGAATAAATCTAAACGCAAAGCTGCTGATTCATACAGTTAGGATCCTGGGGTCTTCATATTAGGAGTAGAATGGACTGCTAGATAGCCCAAGATTCTGTGGCTACACTACAATTATCCTCCTTTATAATCTAGTTACTTTATATCCTTCTACAATGCTGAAGATTATAAGTTTATTGCAAGCTCCAAACCAGTTTTCAAAAAATATTTTAATATTTTGTCATATTATTGATCTTTCTTGACTACATCAGAGTATCAAACTCTAGATATTTTTCATTGCATGAATTAAATATGAAATTATTCTGTGAATATGTTTATTGTGCCAATGATAAAAATTTATTTAAGTTATACTTGATATTACCCCTTTAAAAACCCCACATCTATTTACTTTACATGAAATATAGGTGAGAGTTTATAACTGGCATATTCAAAGGGAGTTATTTATAAATATTGAGGTTTAATGGTAACATTAGAAGTATATTTATTATGTAACTTCCAATATAGATTTACTTTCATCTGACTTAAAGGAAATAAGTAACTAATACATATGCATATGTATGCTTATGCACATATATCTTGGAAATGTTCTCCTGTCCAATAATACTTTTTATTCTTTAACATTTAATAGTAAAATTTATTCTCCTGTATACAAAAGAGAGAGAGTATTTATTTATGTTCCCCTTGATCTTGGTCAAAACCCAAGAAGTAAGAAAAGTGTCCTATCATGAAATAGTTAGATGGTTTGTTGATTTGCAAAGATCCCCATGTTATTTCAATGCCTTTGTCTGAGCTATTCATTATGAAAACAAACATTATCTTTGGCAGATTTACATAATTGAGCCTCTCACATGCATACAATTTTATTGGAAAATCTTATCAATACATATCCTTAAAACACAGCAAGAAATCAAGTTTCTGTATATTGGGTTAGTTTAATATTAAAATATTTGATAAGAAGCCATCAAAGCTCCTGTAATATTTTGATAATGACTTTGAACCAAGTGTGCCTTTTTAGATGCATAGTTAATTACTTTACTGAAATGCACTGTCTTAGTTTACTATCTGATGCTGTGCTAAAACACCATTCCCAAAAGCAACTGGAGGAAGAACTCTATTTAGCTTATATGCAATAGTCCCTCATCAGGGAAGTCAGTACAGGAACTCAAAGGCAGGAACCTGGAGGCAGGAAATGAAGCAGAAGTCAGGGAGGATTTGTTTGATGCTCATAGGCGGCTCAGTTTTCTTTCTTTATGAACCCAGAACCACCTGCCCATGGCTGAAACTCTCCTCCCTCCCCCATATGTGGTCCTCCTACATTAATTATTAAATAAGAAAAGGCTCTATAGACTTGTTATAGGCAATAAGATGGAGCGTTTTCTCAACTGATGTCTCTTTTCCCAGATAACCCAAGCTTGTGTAAACCACCCAGGAATATGTACAGTTGCAGAACTATTACTAATGAGCTATAGGAAACTTTAGTCTGTTATGATCCAGCAAGAGAGGGGCCTTAGTGGGCCAAGGGGCCCCATGGTGGGTGAGAGAAATACACGCAGACCATGCTTACAAAGAGGGTTTTTATCTGAAGAGAGGAGATGGGAAAATGGGAAAGGGGCAGCAGTGGGGAGACTGGCCTCTGGGGACAGGAGCCATGTAAGGAGAGAGGCAAAGAGAGAGAAACAAAGACCTGTATCTTCAGGGGGTGGACCAGCATAGTGTCTGAATGCTAACATAGTCTCCCCCAAACCCAAATATGTCTGTGGCCTGTTTTGTTCAGTCTCTTCTTTCTAACCCCAGTCAAACTTTTGAAGTCTCTGTACATTCTTCAAGAATGTCATGAAAATCTTACAACATGCCATGTTTTGTACCTGATTTCTTTCACTCAGCATTGCGTTTTGAAGATTCATCCCATTTTATGCAAGTTGTTCCTTCCCACTGCTGTTACTATTCCATGCTGTGTGTGAAGCACAGTTTGTCTGCTCTCCAGCTGATCTGCAATTTTTAGTTTGGGTGCACATAAATAACATGTGCCTATTGATCTTTGTGTCAACATGTGGTTTTATTCATCTTAAATAAGTGCAAAAGTCTGGAATTTCTGTGTGGTATAGTAATATAAAGAATCTGTACAACTAGAAATTAAGAAACAAATCAGTAAATGATAAACAAAATATTTGGAGAGGTAGTTTGGCAAAGAGGATATAAAGTGAGTTAAGAAACATATTTGAAATATGTTTACCATTAACAGTCTTTAAGAAAAAACAAAAACTACAATGATGGTGTAGGGAGATGCTGCATTTGGAAAATGAGGACCTGAGTAGGTATCTTCAACATCCAAGGTGGGGAAAACAGTTAAGTTCTGAGTCTATGACACAAGTTGGCATCAGTAATGGTGAAGTTGGAGTGGGATGTGATAGGGTGGGGAGGAGTGAGACAGGTTTAGGCATATTCCTCAAGTTCATTGGCTAGCCAGTCTAGCTGTCTTGTGAGGTTTAGGTTTAATGAGAGACCCTGTCTCAAACAACAAAGGTGAAGAGTGATTCAGAAAACAAATGCTTGACCTTTGACCTCCAGATGTGTGTGAACATGCACCTGCACACACAAATACACTCACCCACATAAACAGGTACAAATCTACAACACACACACATACACACACTAAAACCTACTATGACATACAGCTGTATAGCTATTAGGACAAGTCAAATAAAAAGTAGTAAAACTCCCATGAGAATGGAAATGAAGTCTTCTGAATTTTCATGTGCTACTGGTGGAGTGGAAAGTGCTATAGTTATTTTAGACAATAGTTTGGCACTGTCTCAGTTTTCCTGAAACCAGTTTAAGCAAATGGCTCCATCTAGTGTATAAATGGGAGAGGAAAAATCAAAAGAGAAATGCTTTACCTTAGTATTATTAAAGCATTTTTACTTCATTTTGAATATTTCTAAGTGGCTGTTTGTGATTTTGTGTTATAAAAAGACAAATAAATACTTAAGAAAATTGGAATAAACCTTTTTCTAAGTGCTGTTATTCTGATGGATGTTAGAATAAGAAGAAAGTACTGTATAATGGAGGAAAAGCCCCAGAGACTGACCACTGTAAAGAACTCTTTCCTCCAAGGTAAAGTGGAATGTTGAAACAGAGTTCCATGAAAGCAAGGGACTTCACTCCTTCTGAATTCACAAGGTCTTATTTTTCCCTTATTTTTGTTTTTGCTAATGCTAGTAGTAGTAGTGTATGCTATGGTTTAGATTTTGGATGTGCCTATGGGATATAAATATAAATATAAATCACATCAATGCTTTGGGTGCCAGGCTATGTCATTACTAGGAAGCGGTAGAAATTGTAGAAGGTGAGGCCTTGTTGGGTAGCATCGATCTGTGATGGCATGGCTTATAAAGGTATTCCTTGTCCTCCACCCTTCTTCCATGTCTTTGATTATTTCTTACCATGAAGTAAGCCACTTTGTGGTGACACTGTTCTAACTGAATGCTGTTGTATTTTGCCCTTATCCTAAAAGCAATTGAACCCTGAATGTGGATAGAAACCTTTAAGTATAGGTTACCAAAATAAACTTTTATCCTCTTAAATTGTGTTCTCTTTTGGGCATTTTGTCACTGGAATGGAAAGTAAAATAGAACATTATAAAAATGAATGTGGAGGAAGGTGATTTGTTGCTCCTTGACTCCAGATCCACTATTCAACTGCTCCTTTATTCCTTGGACTTACTTTAGCATTTAGAGTGTTCCAGATACAAAACCAGGTCTAGCACACGCAAAGATGATTAAAGTACAATACCTATGTTAAAGAAGTTTACCTATATTTTGGTATATGTGTGTATTTATTGTGTGCTTGTGTGTAGGTAAGTTGTAATATGTGTGGGCACAGGTACATGTGTGTGTATGTGTGGTATACATAAATGCATATTTATATGAATATGAAGGTCAGAGTGTCTTTTAGGATCACTCTGAATTTTCCTTAAAGGGTCTCTTGGGGTGGCATGTACTCTTTCCGATGTGCCACCTCCCAAGCCCTTCAAAGTTAATTATTGATACAATCTTATTGAACTTACACAATATTCATGTCTTATTCCAAGTGAGCAAAGATAGGAAAGCCTTCATTAATTAAGAAAAGAAATACGTTTTCTTTATGCAATTACAAGAAGGCTTCTTAAATTACCTTAAGAATTTGTTATTTTCAGGTAACTTAGTACAAATAATTTCTACATAGTTTTACGACAAGTGAAGCAATGGACACACAAGTGCCGAGTGTGGGAAACGAAATGGAATTTGATAGCCAATACTTCATAATTTTAAACAAAACTCTAAATCAGATAAAAACTTTCAGGAAAGTCTCTTCTACTTAATGGACAGAGAATACATTCTTAAATGTATTTTTGGTGAACAATACCCAAAGGGTAAAACGTTGTAGGGTGGACAGTACCTTAGGATCAGTTCCTCTGACACCATGGCATCATTTTCTCCTGTACATATGATGAGAAGTAAATTTTTGAAGAGGTATACTTTTGAAAAATAAGCATTTCTATATTCTGTACTACACAGAGTTTTAAAATACTCACTGTGTTTGTGTTTTTTAAGTGAGGCTAAATAATTTTCTACGATGATCAGGGCACAAGCGACTCCCATGTAAATGCTGGACTTGGGAGGGGAAAGTCATCAAAGTACATTTGAGAAAGCTGTTCTTTGGTCTGGACGTCACTTACTACTGGGCTGTTTGTTTTACTGGCTTTTTAAAGACAGATTGTGACTTGGAAACTGCTTTCATCCTGTTTAGAAAGGTCATGCCAAATGGTAGGAAAGACTCACGTTTCTGTTTCCTAGCAACACGTGTCCCTATAGATCAATAGTGGCCAAGACAATGATTTTATTCCCACTGTGACCATGACTATTCAAGGCCTAACTTGTTTCTTTTTTTAATTTTTCAATATTTTATTTATTTATTTTTATTTATTATGTATACAATAGTCTTTCTGCGTGTATGCCTGAAGGCCAGAAGAGGGCACCAGACCTCACTAACTTGTTTCTTATCTAATTTAAATATAGAGTTTTTGAAGTATTGGATATAGTGCTTATGTTTAATAGTATAAGGATACCCCAAGTGTTCATAGAATATTAACATGTATTGCTTGTTAATTTATAGATTGCTTCTTTTCTATTGTATGGCAATTTGCATAGCAAAACATTCAGTGTAATTTTGATTAAAGTCTTAAAATAGTTAACAACAAAAATATACAATTCTAACCTTTGTAAGAAACGGTTTATGTACTCTATTGATAGAAGAAAACCTTCCTTCATGTATTCCAAGCATGCTTAGCTATAAATTACAGGAGATTTAAATCATATGTCTTTATCCTATTGTAAATATTAGTATATGCACAATTTTGGTACAATACTGTGTAAAAGCACTGAACAGCTTCTAATGGACAGTATTCCCATGCTCCCTGTGTGGCTGCATCCACAGTCTCTGCTCTTTGTAGTGTAGGTTAGTCAAGTTTCTATCCTGCTTCATGTTTTCTAATGTGGCTTTATTTAAATGAATTTATGTGTTACACATTGCCTCCCATTAAGGAAGTCAAAGCACATAACATTATGACACCCTTGCCAAATCCTGGTGATGTAAGAGGCAAAAGTTGCTTTCCAGAAGTTAGTGATGAGGAAAGTGATGCCTGGTGAAGTTGAACAGCTGAATTCAAGTTCTTCAGTGGTGCAGAATGACTCTCTGCCTCCAGTGCTTAACAGTAACCAGAGGGTAAACACATTGTGTGACCACACCACAGCCACAACTTCCACCCCCACAAGTCACTGCACAGGAGTGCACCAACACTGCTGCCGGGACCATGTCAGGCCCCTGATTTTACAGTGCTCTGGAGCAAATCAGCATTTCTCTAAAGCTCTCTGCTTAGATGTTTCTTCTGAAAGTTGGTTTTTAAATTGTGTCTGTTTGCATCATCAGTTTATTTTCAGATCTTTTCTAACCTAGGATCAGGTAAAGACATATGAGAAGGACCAGCTTGGATAGCTCTTTTCTAAGAAAAGTTTACTTTTACCGTTTTCTGAAATAGTGTTATAGGTCTCAAAAAAGATGTCCACGCAGCAGTTGATAACCCAAACTCTTCAAGATCTTTCTTAAGCTGGGTGGTGGTGGCACATGCCTTTAATCCTTGCACTCCTGAGGCAGAGGCAGGAGGATCTCTGTGAGTTCAAGGCCAGCATGGTCTATAAGAGCTAGATCCAGGACTGTATCCAAAGATACAGAGAAACCCTGTTTCGAAAAACCAAAAAGAAAAATAAAAGTCTTTTAATATTAATATATGTTGATCATATTTTCCCCTCCCTCAACTGCCTCAGATCCTCCCCACCTCCCAACTTACCCTTGTCATATAGGTAACCAGAAGTCCTACTGATAGTTGACCACAGATTTTACTTAGACTTACAAGATTAGATTTACAAGACTCGTCACCCCTTTTCTGATTATCCAGTAGAGGGAGCATGGTTCACAGTTAAGCAGAGTTGAAAAGCTGAGGCATGCAGGAGGCATGTCTAGGTTGGTGACCTTTTCATCGAGGAAAAGAAGACTGTAAATTAATGGAAAATTGCAGATTAAATGGCTATTTTCTTCATGTTTCTCAAAGCAGATACATTATGAAATTTAAAGTAATAAGAATTTCCACTACTCATTATGGTTTTAAAAGTCCACATTTAAAAGCGTGCGCGCGCACACACACACACACACACACACACACACACACACTTTAATCATGAAGTGCAGCTTTTAGATGTTTATCCTATTTTATAGGTGCAAACTCTCATGTACCCTTGAGTCAGGACCCTTGTCTTTGCTGCTCATCCATAATGTCCCTCGGAGACAAGGCCCAGGCAGAAGCCAATCTGTGAGAGCTGTTGGTGAGTCTGACTAACTCAGTTTCCTCCACCCATGTGGTTCCCCTCTAGGCCCAACCCTATCTAGAAGCTTCATCTGAACTCTCTGTTGCTGAGGCTAACCCTACACACCTGTGATCCCAAGTTGCTGCCACCACCAGTCTTCTATGGCTTTCCAGGTTCAGACCCAAGCAGGCATAGTATCCCTAGGAAAATGAAATTAGGTAGACAATACAGGATTTGCAATATGAATTAAATAAAGAGAAAGAAATGTCGAATAACAAGATTTTATTAGAATAACCAAATAAATACTTAAAAGACAAAGTGTATGCATTAGTGTAATTAAATTCCATTTAGTATATTATAGAAACTAAAATAACTTTCAGCTTTTTTTTGTTTGTTTTTTGAGACAGAGTTTCTCTGTGTAGCCTAGGAGACTGTCCTGTAACTTTCTCTGTTGATCAGGCTGACCTTGAACTCTGCTGGGATTAAAGGTGTAATACTTCGTGTCTTTAGCTTTTTTTCTTAGTATCACTTGAAGAGGGTCTGTGTACTCATCAGGTAGCACCTGATGAACACAGACCTTTAATAATGTTCTGCATATGTTCATGGGCCAATGACAAATGTAATCCATTTTCCTGAGAACTTGGGTTGCTAAGGAATATTATTTTAACTATGCAAATATGTGTTCCATTTGTTTCTCCTGCAGAATATTACTTTAACCATGTAAAGGTGTGTTACATTTATTTATGCTGCATTTATTTTATTTTTTTTAAA
>NC_022030.1:31511719-31514430 GCF_000317375.1 Microtus ochrogaster
CACTCTTGGGAATATACCCAAGAGAGGCCCTATCATACAACAAAAGTATATGCTCAACTATGTTCATAGCAGCATTGTTTGTAATAACCAGAACCTGGAAACAACCTAGATGCCCTTCAATGGAAGAATGGATGAAGAAAATATGGAATATATACATATTATAGTATTACTCAGCAGTTAAAAACAAGGACTTCTTGAATTTTGCGTACAAATGGATGGAAATAGAAAATACTATTCTGAGTGAGGTAAGCCAGACCCAAAAAGAGAAACATAGGATGTACTCACTCATATTTGGTTTCTAGCCATAAATAAAGGACATTGAGCTTATAATATGCTGCATTCATTTAAATATGTAAAGATGTGTTGCCTTTGTTTCACCACCACAAATTGATTGTTCCAATAAAGAGCTGAACAGCCAATAGCTAGGTAGGGAAAAGATAGGTGGGTCTGCTGGGCAGAGAGAATTCAGTCGGAGCAGAAAACTAGGCAAAGGAAGAGAAGGAGGAGAGAACTAAGGAGAAAGAGAGTGACAAGCCCAGGGCTAGCCCTGATGAGAATGTAGATAAAGAGAAACAGGTTAAAATAAGATACAAGAGCTAGTGGGACAAGCATAAACTAAGGCCAAGTATTCATAACTAATAATAAGTCTCCATGTCTTGATTTGAGAACTGATTGGTGGCCCAAAATATGAAAGCCTGATACACTTGGGCTATAGGGCACCCCTTTAATATCAGTGTGTAGAAGGCAGAGGCAAAAGGATCTCTATGAGTTGGAGATCCACTTGTTCTAGATAGTGAGTTCAAGACCAGGCAAAGCAATATATAGTGAGACTCTGTCTAGGAAAATGAATCCCTAATGTAGTAAAATACTGAATAATTTTATCAAGATACGTGCAGTTCTAAATCTGATGAATTTTTGACAAAATGGCCAGTTAAACAAATTAGTGTGATCTCAAGTCAGCATCTTTTGCATTTTACCCTTGTCCCCGCCCCCTCTTCCCCTCCCCTCTACCACTCTCCTTTTCTTCTCCATACCTTCTCTCACTGTCTGAATGAACTGATAGGCTGTTTCTAAGAAGTAGTCTCACTGAACCTCATGTGAAAATGCTGCGTTAGGTGTCAGAATGTTAACTCCCATGGATTCAGTCAATTAGATCACAAAGCACAGACATGTGTTTCCTGTCGCTTCTTCTTGTCACTGCTGTTCTTCCCTGACTGACAAGTGACTCTCTCTTGCGGCAGCCTCAGTCTCCCAGGCCTTTGGATTTTAGAGCAACTAATAAGATGCATATTTGTATATTTTTTTATTTCTACTTTTTTGTATAATATTTTGTGAGGTCATTTTTTTCTTTTTTAACTCTATTCTGTACCCCTCAAAGATCCCTGTTTTCTACCACAATAAGACAGACCAAAAGGGTGCTTTAGTCAGGTCTCTTCTGTATAACTCACTCCTGTTTCCTGGAGGTCATACTGGCCTCTGTGGTACATATTTTCACATTGAAAAAAAATGCAGAAACTTACATAAACAACCTCACCAGGATTGCTTTTGTTGGAGCAGCATTTTAAATATCACCCAAACTGTCAAAGACAAGAGAGGTTGCTAAAATCCTCACTAATTATCTTCTCTGTCTTCACAAGGAACAGGGCAGTCCCCTAAAGAAGAGTTTCATCATTTTCAAGAAATAAGAGGTAAACCATATTAATATAGTGGAAATTTACAGAAGGAATATGGTACTATTTGAATTTGGTAGTTTGCAAAATAGTTTGTTAGAGGCCACACAATGGTTTTAGAGTACAGTATTTAAATGATCTACAATAACATTTTGTGAACAGTCCTAATTCCTTTGTTTAGAAAATAAGAGCTGGGCATCCCCTGGTGGCTGTTGCTCTCCTTGAACAAGAGATATGAACAGCAGACCCAGCACAGTTAATCTGGAACATGTCTCAGTCCTTTGTCCTTCTTTCTGAGACATAATTCACACCATATCTCTCTATAGGCCTTACTACAAATGTAGCAAGGTCTACCAGGAGCACATGGGAAGAGAGACTGAACCATGGTGAGAGCATGAACTCTCACTAGCCACCAGAATCAGCAGCCAACCACGGATTCACTTTTCATTTTCCCTCCAATTAGGCTTTAGGAAGATCAAGATGGCTCCCCTGTATTGACTGAGAGCACTTTTTTTTCTCGTTTTCTTTCACTCTTTTTTTGTAATACAGCTCCTAATTTCGTGCAAGTACTCCATGGGGTTGAGAAGACCCAGGGAAAACACTGAAAATTAGTCTGGGAAGGAGCTGAGTAGAGAAAAAAGGTTATTTTAGAACTCATAACCTGTAGGTCTGTACAAAGGACTGTGAATAAAAAGTTTAATTTAGAACAAAATGGATTGAATAATAGATATAATTAGATATCTTAATATAGTATTTTTATTTGGAGTTTTTCACACATGTAAAATTTATAACAGCAAGGATATAAAATATTTCATTGAACTTTTCCAAGATATTTACATCACATGTTAGTATCTATCGTTATTATCTATCTTTCTATCATCTATTTCTATCTATCTTTCTTTCTTTCTATGTATCTCTATCATCTCTATCTATCCATCATCCGTTTATCCCTATCTATCATCTATGTATGTAGGTAGGTACATATGTATGTATGCATCTATCTATCTATCTATCTATCTATCTATCTATCTATCTATCTAT
>NC_022030.1:31515085-31524176 GCF_000317375.1 Microtus ochrogaster
TCTATTTCTTTCTCTATCTCTATCATCTATGTATGTATGTATTTATGTATCTATGTATCTGTCTATCCTCTACTATCATCTGCCCATCTATTTATTTATCTGTCTCTATCATCTATGCATCTATCTATCTATCTATCTATCTATCTATCTATCTATCTATCTATCTATCTATCTATCTATCCTCTACTATCATCTGTCCATCTATTATCTATCTCTATCTCTATATTCATATAAGATTTTAACTGGAGTTACCCAACACAGGGTATTAAGGGGGAAGATTTGCATCATGCATAACATAAGTGTTCTCCCATTGGCTATAACATTTCTTCAATGGTAAGGTTCACCATCAAAATACAAGACATAGGACAAAACCACAGGAGCTGAAGACGAGGAGCAAGAAATTGGTACTTCAGTCAAAGAAAATGTTAAACCCTCAAAAGTCCAAGCACAAAATATTTAGAAAATCTGTGACACTATGAAAAGATCAAATCTATAAATAATAGGAGCACAGGAAGGAGAATATACCTAGATCAGGCCCAGAAAAAAAAAGAAAAGCATAGAAGACCCCAACCTGAAGAATGAAATTCTGTCAAAGTAAAAGAGCCAAATAGAAAGGACAAGGAAAGAAATTCTACATGAAACATAGTGATCAAATGCACACTAAATGTACAGAACAAAGTATATGAAACTTTACATAGTTACATAGTTCATATTATAAGTAGATAGTTTTAAGGTGTTTCTTAGCATGAGAGTATGAGACGAAGTAAAATAAAATGGATTGCTACAAGTCAGCCTATTAAAATGATTAAGGAAGAAGCATGGTTTTATTTCTAAAGATCAATGGAGTATTATAAATGTTTCATTCAGGAAAAGTGTCTTTACACTTTCAAGTAAAAATGAAAAGAACTTTTCTTATCTGTGAAAAAAAAATAACAGGGGCTGATAAGGACCACAGGAAGAAAGAAAGCTATATCTGCAATAATATTCAACAAGAATGGAGGTGGAGAGGGATGAGAGTATCTGTAAGTAGATTGCTGCAGGATTGATAGTGACATGGGCTATAACGGAAGTCTATATGTAAACCAAAAAATGCCTACCAGGGATACAGGGGGGCCTAGATTAAGATTGTTCCTAGGTATTGGCAGCTAGCACAAAGGATTAGGAATAGGCTAGATGGGATGGCAGAGAGGGATGACAGCAAAGAAGAATTGGCCTCTTGACATTTATATAAGTAACTGTGGTTTAGTTTGTAATTATGTTAAATTTTTTATTTACATATATGGTTCTGTAACTTTCATTAGTTTCTTAAAACTTGCGTTCATTGTGTATTCAAATGGCTTTTCTATCTTTTGTCTCATGGTAGTCCCTAAATTTCACATTTATCAGGTAAGTTAACAGAAATTTCCAGGCAGTGAATATGAAGAATGGTGAAGACTGAATGAATTATTTATACATGGATACTTGCTGCACTTCTTTAGATACTGCATACGTTAATGGGTGTTGAAGCAGAGTTTGATTTGGATTTTTTCTATACTAATCACTGTCATTGAACCACGAACTTCAAATTCTTCCAATGGGGAGTAAACTTCCTTGTGCCGCTGGTAAAACCTGGAGCACTAGAGAATCTTGATAGTGTTACTGTGCTAGTGTTACTGTGTGCACCACACAGATGGTTATGTTCCTCCGATGCTATTACTTGTCTGTGTTGCTCACATGGCACATTTTTTCCTAGTCATGGAAGTTGGACTTGATTCCCCTGGTTTAATCTGCCTTTCAGAATGACCTTAGTGTCCAGACCTAAGGGATAGATCTTGTCTTGTTTTGATGAATTTCTTGGGATAAAATGAAGTTCCTTTCTCTCTTTCTTTGGCATTTTTTTTTTACTTATATCAGTCCCTGTGATGGCATCCAACCTTTGGTAGATAGACTGCAAATAGATGACCTAGTCTTCCTGCTCCTTTTTCTCCTTATGAGAATATTTGCCTGGGACTAGAGGATATGGGGTTTTCCTGGTTTGTTTGAAAAGGCAAAGTGCTTCTGCTGTGTATGTCCAAAGGGACCAGCAATATAACATTCAGGAAGGAAGTTGAACATTGTTTTTCCTTAGAGCAAGTCTATTACTACCAGATACTTTCTTATTTGCCAACAAACTCTGCTAAACTGGGATGATCTGTCATTCTTCAGACTTCTGAGGTTTCTCAGAGTATGCATTTGTCTCCACTTGGCTTTGAAGAGGTCTCCATGTTCTTTCCTTCTGTGTGTCTTTTCAATATGATACACACACACATGCTCTGTACTGCTTCTTAATACCTTCTTATACTTTGTAATGAATTCACCTGATGACTACAAATTCAGCTCTCTGCTGGAAACCCACAATATTAAAATATTATTTTTACCAGGCCTAAATAACTATTACTGACAGACTGGGATAGAGTTCTCTTTGGCTTTCTATAGTCTCATCAGAAACAAAATTTCCAGAGCTTTCATTGCTTGCAGAGCTATCTTTATTCTTTTGCCTTTAGGCCATGCAAATCTGGTGTCAGAAAACAAGAATAGCAATTCTCACCATCCCACACTTTTTATCCCTAAGAATCTCATTTTATTTGTGCTTATTAATATGATGAAGCATTACGAGAGGATATTTATGCTGCGTATAACAAAATGGTACACTAGGCATTTACCCTTATTTGTGTATTTATTATGATGACAATTTGAGTTTCTTAATACAAGAAAAAAGGCAACATTGACTGTCAAATGCATGTGGGTTTGCTGGCTTAGGCTTCATTTGGTTGTTTGTCCTGGTATACCATGATGACACTTTGGGTGGCAAAATTGCTCAAAAGCTTCATGAATTTTGACAACAAGTCTATGCATGTCTTAAGGGTGGAAATAGGTTCAACTGTGCTAGAAAGTCACTCTCAGAAATATACATGACTCAACTTCATGCCAGGAAGGAAGGAGATCTGAAATTGCATTTTTATATGAAACAAATTTAATGCCATAAACCATGGTCCTTCACGCAGGTAAGATTTTTACTCCTAGGAATAAAGCTCTGTTCTGCATTTCCTGACTTCATTTATTGATGGAGGAAGGTCATTGGTTGATTAAATAAAGAAGCTGCTTGCCCTGATAGGTTAGAACATAGGTGGGAGGAGCAGAATGCTGGGCGGAAGAGGAAGTGAGCTGCTTGACCTGATAGGTTAGAACGTAGGTGGGAGGAGCAGAATGCTGGGCGGAAGAGGAAGTGAGGTCAGACTCGACAGCTCTCCGCTCAGGGGCAGACGCCTCAGAGACACGATGCTCCACTCCTGTGGGCAGAGGCGAGAGCTCTGCTCTCTGAGGCACACACGATGAAGCTCCGACCCAGGATGGACGTAGGCTAGAATCTTCCCGGTAAGCGCACCTTGGGGTGCTACACACAGATGATTAGAAATGGGCTAGTCCAGGTGCGAGAATTAGCCGAGAAAAGGGCTGGAGCTAAAGAGCCAAGCAGTGATTGAAAGAATGCGGTGTCCGTGTAATTATTTCGGGTAAAGCTAGCCGGGCACAGCCCCGCCACTCCTATTACTACAATTTATAGTGGAATACATTGCTTGCTTCCTATTTTTGGAGGAGAATGAATTTTTTAGGACAACTCTTTTGTCACTGTAAGACCTTTCATTCAAAGCCCTTGCTTGATTCCTTGTATTCTGATTATTGGTTGTTCTTCCAGCACTTCCACCACAGTAGATGCAGATATGTCTTACCATACACCTTGATTTCTATCTATCTATCTATCTATCTATCTATCTATCTATCTATCTATCTATCTATCTATCTATCTATCTATCATAATGCTTCACAATTTTTTTGAGGTAGCTACACAGTTTTTAGATACCAGTTAATAAATTCAATGACAATTCATGGTGTAGCCAGTTGATTCCTTTTGCTAATTTTTTATGACAAGGGGAGAACAATAATCAGCAAAGAGCAGGCAGTTTACTCAGAAGTCAGCATCCAAGGTAAAAGAATTCTCTGCTGAATTTGAAATCACCTCCATCCTCTGATACTCACCCACTCGCTTCTCAAGGAAGTTTGTCTTCCCTTCTAGTGAAATATTTTCCACGAAGTCAAAAGGATTTTCTACTTTGGAAATCTTGCTGAACCCTAGCTCCAGCATAAGCGTGTCGGCCACGAATTCGATGTACCGCTTCATGAGGGTGCAGTTCATCCTGATGAGCTTCACAGGCAGGGCCTCCGTGAGAAACACCTGCTTTATCCTCACTGCGTTGATAATGATTTCTTGTACTCTTTGCTCTGGCGGCTTGCTTACCAGGTGCCTGAACATCAGGCAGGCAAAGCCACAGTGTAAACGCTCATCTCTGCTAATAAGCTCTTTGGAAAATGTAAGGCCAGGCATCAGTCCCTGTTTCTTGAGCCAGAATATTGACGCAAAAGAGCCAGAGAAGAAGATGTCTTCTACAGCAGCAAAGGCCACAACTCTTTCTCCATAGGTAGTCTTTTTGTCTCCAAATCCAACGCAGGGCCCAGTCAGCCTACTTTTTCACACAAGGCATTGTCTCAATAGCATTGAAGAGATATTCCCTCTCTTTGGAATCTTTAATGTGTCAATGAGGAGACTGTACATTTCAGAATGTTTGTTTTCCATGGCAATTTGGAAGCCATAGAAACAGCGGGCCTCTGTAACCTGAACTTCTTGGCTAAAGCGCTCCACCAGGTTTTCATTGACTATGCCATCACTGGCTGCAAAGAAAGCCAGGACGTGAGATATAAAATGTCTCTCGTCAGGTTTCAGCGCTTCCTAGTGTTGAATATCCTTGGAGAGGTCCACCTCGTCAGCTGTCCAGAAGAAGGCCTCGGCTTTCTTGTACATCTGCCAGATATCATGGTATTCAATGGGAAAGACAACGAAGTGGTGGCGATTTTCTCTCAGTAAGGGCTCATCCTCAATGCTGGGCTTAGTAGATTCTTTACTTTCCCGTTTGGCTGGGTCCGGGAAGATTCTCCTTGCAGCCTTGCTCACCAGGATGCGGGTCCTTCTGAGACTCCTGGGCCTGTGGCGACACTCTCAACTGCTGCTGGTCGGTAATGGTGGCGAGTTGGACGCGGGCGGAGAGCATGGAGAGGGAGGGCAGCTGCCGAGGCGACGGAGAGGCTGGCGGGGCGGCTTGAACCCAGACCACGCTTCACAAATTTATCAAGTGGGATTATTAATTTGTAGAAAGACCACACACACAAAAAAAGCAATTCTCGAGATAAAGGTTTGTTTCCCTGTCATATACTTAAATATTTAGTTTTCCTTGTTTCTTTTAAAATGGCGGGGAGGAGGCAGAAATCTTTAATAAATAGATAAATTAAAAAAAAATCTTCAAAAATGTTTGTATTGTAAAGAGTCTTTGGTGTGCTTCGAGGCCCCAGGTCTCCATGACACAATAGATGCCTGCCCCCTCTAGGACTTCCTGTACCTACGCCACCCTGTGTAGTAGAGATCCTGCAGCATTGGGTCTATGGGTTGGGTCCCTTCATGCGCTCCAGCAGATCAAAGATGGGGTGGATATTGGCGTATGTCAAGTCATAACCCTGCGTCTGGGCCTGGGAGGGGGTTTATTGTTGGTCTGCCTGATGGGAAAGGGGATAATTACTCTTTGCAAAAAATGTTTTGCAAGTAGAGATGTAAAGGTGTACACGGCTTGACTTGCTGGGTTGCACTGCGGCTTCTATGACAAGATTTTTAATTTTTTTCCTTTAAATTTTTCCAATTTATTTACTTCCTTTTTCTCTTGAATTTTTTTTTTTTTTTTTTTTTTGTGGAGTTCGGGGAATGCAGGAGCATAAGGTGGACATGAAGAAACGGGAATGAATGGGATCAAGATACGTGATGTAAAAGACTCCTTTCCTCTCCCCCTTTTTTCTTTCCTTCCCTATCCTCTTCTTCTTTCCTTTTCTGTGACATAGAGAAGGCAGAATACTATCTTGGAATTTTGGCCACGTCAGTCAACCCTTCATTGGGGACGTTAGCTTCCTGCACCGGCAGTAACGTTCCCTGCAGAGGTTAAGAGTGGCAGCCACAGCGTTAGTCACTGGAGTCTACAGAGTGCACAGGGGCCTGCAGTCTCCTCGGATCTGTCACAGATAAGCTATGACACAGGCCCCGGGGAAAGAGCAAGATACCATGGAGGTGGCTCAGGCGCAAGAGGGGGATGGCAAGGACAACAAGGATATTCAGAAATCCGATAGATTAACTCCCTTTCTGACAACAGTTCCAAGGTCCGTGACACGGTTTAAAAAGCTCCCAGTAGAGAAAACGCCTGATTCTTCAAGTCCCCCAGAGATATCAGGTCCACAATACAGTGGTCCCCTGGAGGGGCCATTCGGCTTAGGTCCGCTAGTTTTCCCTGTTTTTCAACGTTTCAACAATATTGACTTCTTCCTGTTTTTGTTCTTTGTGGTGGTCGTAGCTGATGGTAAGTTGGAGGAGTAGCGTTGCTTTGTTGAGAGTAGACGTGGCCAACATACTGTGAGAAGGAAAGGGTCGATGCTGAGCATGAATGGAATCAGAATCAGTTAACCCAAATTTCTGCTCTTGCCTCTAGTCCTTGGTAACCTGCTTGGCTTGGTGCACTCCACAGTGAGTACCAGCTTCTGGTCTCATGATACAGAGCTGATGGGAAGGTAGTATTGTTGATTCATGTCATTTGATGACCAACTTGAGTTCTGGGTTCAATTTCTTGGAGATTAAAGTTGAAAACAGCATTGCTACTCTGAGGTGGTTTCTGCTCACAATTTTGAAACACTCTGACAAAGCATCTTTTGGTCTGGAATTTGTTTCTTCATCTTAGAATTGTCAGGGAAGAAAAGTAAAGAGTGTTCTTATCCACATTTTGTCTTCTCCTTCCTGTTCGTCTTCCTCCTCCTTGTGTAATTTTAGTCATAAACTTTTCTTCATAAATTTTGTTACTATAAAAAGTCTCATTGCTTTTGCCCATAGTTCTCAAGCTCCATCACTCAACTTCTGAACTTACTTTTATTTGCAAATGTTCTGTTACCTTGGAAACTGCATTTGCCCACAACCTTCCACCTTTACACTGTTGATAGTGAGAGGCTCCAGCAGGAAGCATACCAAAAGTATAGCCAGAATCTTCTATGGTTTTCTGGTGATTTTGGCAGCAGGACCAATACAGAGTAATTGAAGTTCTTGGAGTTAAAGTAGGGAATAGACATTCGATCAGCAGCACAAATGTTTCAGCAGCCCTGTGTACTTTGGGTCTAGCCTTGACTACTGTTTGGGCAGCAGACGAGCAGGAGATGAGCGGCTTCTCAGAGCTTTAGAAGCTTTAGGAAGAGTCTGGACTCCTGGATCCCTGCAAAACAAGGAGTGTTTGAGATAGACAACAGCAGCTATGGATACTGCCCAGTGAATTTTGATCTAACCCCTTTTCAGATATAGTCTTGAGTTCTAATTTGTAACTATTTCTGTTTTCACTCCAAGAAATATTATACTTTTTCTAGCTATTCCCTGTATCAAGTTATTTTTTGTTTCACTTACTATGATTTTTTTTATTATTCTTTACATGCTGGATGGTGGTTTTAAAGAAATAATGCTGCCATCTATTTAATACACAAGAACATAAAACAATTTACATTGAACGTATTCATGTTTTGAAAGATTGAAATGCTCAGAAATGTTAAACCTCAAGCACAGAATCCTCTCCAAAGCTACAGAGAAACCCTGTCTCAAAACATCCCCCCCCATCAAAAAAGAAAAAAAAATTCTAAGCTGGGTTCCAAATGTCTTTATAGTTTTAATATAGAAAATATGTAAACATCCCTTATATTATTTATTTATTCTATGTAACTGATACATAGTGCATTTAAAAAGAGGGATGGCATGATAGACCGTATTTTATCTTAATAAGATACTAATAGAGGTAGTTAAAGTAGCTTCTATTATTCAAGTAAATATTTGAGGGAAATGAATTAATTTTTGTGTGTAAGTTGTACTCATTCACAGTATTATAAAATAAATCAAATCAGAGTAATGCTTTATTTGAATGGTTATAATGGTGATATGTTTGTATATTAAAATTTTTATATTGTCTTTTGTCTTCCTTTTGAATTTTTAGGATTTATATTTGCCCATGTTGATCAGAGTTATAAAATATTGGAGGAGGAATTTTCTCTGACAGATACAGAGAAATACTTAATGGATTACAGTGATTATTATGTATCTTTCATGGTAGCAATATTTGTAGCATACTACGGAGGCAGAGGGAACAGGTCAAGATGGATGGCAGCTTCTGCCTTTATATTAGGAATTACATCAGTTGTATTTGCTATTCCTTTCTACAAGTATGAAATTATAAGGCAATTCGAAGATGAGGAAGGTGAGATTTTTCAAATATATTATCATATACTAAATATTTAAATCACTGGTTCTGTAAGATCTATATATTACACATATGCTTGTAATATGTATTTTATATTTATAGAATTGACAATTGGAATGAGAAGATGACCGATGAAAAGAAGAGAATGAAAAACATTTTATTTTTTGTTCTCTTAACTATATACTTGTCAGAAATGATAGAATCTTTTTAAATTTTTTTTTATTAATTTTATTGAGCTAAAAATTTTTTTCTGTCCTTCTTCTCCCTTCTTTTCCCCTCCTTTTTAACCTTCTTCCATGGTCCCCATGCTCCCAATTTACTCAGGAGATCTTGTCATTTTCCAGTTCCCATGTAGATTAGATCTATGCATGCCTCTCTTAGGGTCCTCATTGCTGTCTAGGTTCTCTGGGACTGTGATTTGTGGGCTGGTTTTCATTGCTTGCTTTATGTCTGAAAACCACTTATGAGTGAATACATGTGAAAATTGTCTTTCTGGGTCTGGGTCATCTCACTCAAAATGATGTTTTCTAGCTCCATCCATTTGTCTGTAAAATCGAACATGTAATTTTTTTCTGCTGTGTAGTACTCCACTGTGTAAATATACCACATTTTCATTGTCCATTCTTCAGATGAGGGGCATTTAGGTTGTTTCCAGGTTCTGGCATGACAAACAATATGTGTGTGTGTGTGTGTGTGTGTGTGTG
>NC_022030.1:31524966-31539048 GCF_000317375.1 Microtus ochrogaster
ACACACAGAGAGAGAGAGAGAGAGAGAGAGAGAGAGAGAGAGAGAGAGAGAGAGCTTTTGTATTTGTTTGTTTTATCTACCTCTATTCTCATTGCTATGTTTCCTGATTTTCCTGCTCTTCCTTTTGTGTACATTCTTTATTAGATAGATACTTGGTCCATCTTCCATTGAGAGTTCCCTGAACCTCTTTGGTTTATCCACACGTTTTAATTTCTATTCTGTTTTCTTCTCCATTATTCCATCTGTTATCTACAGAGATGACTGCAGTCTTCATATTCAACCTGGTGCTTCAACAGACACGTTCACCACATCTTGAAATATCTGACAGAAAATTTTTCCACAAATTCATCAAAATACTCATACCACATAGTCTACAATTGCGTTGTAGAATTTTCTATGAAGCGACCATCCACAAGTCTTTCTCAGTAGACACACTGAGCCGGGTTTAATGGTGACAGCCACGATGTTTTCAGCTTACTCAGAATGAAGGCAAACTTCTTTCACAGGGACAAGATGATAGTGACACCTTCTTTGTCTGAGTCTCATAGTTGCTATTTCCCTTCGTTTGTAGCTTGTTTTCTGTCTGTCAACATAGCATGGTAAAATCATTCAGACCTCCTCGCGTGAGTGTCCTCAGCCTTCTTCTCTCATTGTCCCTTAGGCAACACTCCATTCTAACCTTTAAAAACAATTTAGTTTTTCTCACTGAACTACTAACCTGTCCTGTCTTGCCTGGAAAATTGTGTTATAGAGAAAAATCGTCTTAATTTCTTTACACTGAAATGTTCATTGAGCCCTCAGTGACATGTTAGCATTCTTCCCTTCTTCCCCCAGTTGAAATGCAGGAGGCATCCTCTAGTGATCATTCTGTGTGCTTCTGTCTCACCCTCTGCTCCATTCCTGATCCCCTCCTCCTGCCCTCTGCAAGCCACTCTTCTCTGTCAGTTCTTACTAATGCCTCAATATGAGCAAAGTCTTTCAGTCCACTTCACAGTTTGAATGCTTTTCTAGTTTTTTAGTCTTAAATAAAACAAAATGATATCATTTCCTCCTTTCCTTTTCTGTCTTCTTACCCCTGCTACATCTTGTCTTCCTAAACACTCCCATGTTGTTGATTCTCCCCAATTCTTAAAGAATTTCTATACTTAGTCACTTTCAAATTTTTGGTCTGTTTTTCTTTGTAATTGATATAGTTTAATTGGGAAAGGAGATGGGAATCTTGTAAATTTCTTAAAACTTTCAAATGCTAATTTTGTCTTATCTGCTTGAGTGTTATGCATGTATATATATATACATGGACACATGTGTGTACCTGGTGCCTCATGAGGCCAGAGAGGCTGTCAAAACCCATAATCGGAGTTAGAGATGGTTGTGGATTGACAATTAGGTGTTGCAAACAGAATCCACGTTCTCTGGAAGGACACTCAGAATCCTTAATTGCTGAACCACCTTCTTAGCTCTAAGTTCCTCTCACTCTTAAAGAATAAATAGCGGCCATGCTACTCATCAGCCCTCTTTTTATGACCTGTTGAAATCTCCTTGTTTTCGTATGTGAGTCTTTGAAAGATCTGTACTGATTTCTTGAGGTTTTTTTTTAACCCATTTCTTTTGGGAATTTTAACATGACTTTACTCAAAATGCTGTAACAGTTATTTCTGTCTGTTCTTCAACATAACTCATGATATTTACTATAATTAAGCTTTGCATGTTACAAAATCAGAACTTTAGTCAGTATTTGTAATATTGAACAAACTCCATTTCTTGTTAGTTTCTCTTCTGAGAATTTCTATGTGTGCTACTTTTATGCTACTTATGTTATTTACAATCTTCAATTTCCTTTAATATAGAATTATTTTTATTATTATGAGTAAGAAAGATTGTATTCAATTATTAGTCAATGTGAAACACAGAAATATAATTCTTAGGAGTAGATACACTAGTAAGCTCAACTTTCTAGAGCAAGGCAGAGGTAAATGGTCTCAGGAGATGTTTTATGACTGCAAAGAACATGAAGGAATTTCTTGACTCAATTTTCCATGAAGTCAAAATGGAGTTTGATTGCCACATATTTCTTTAACTCTAAAATTATAGCTAGAGATCATGGAAAAGTGATATTTTGACTATGACTGCAATTTTACTGAGAGTTTGTATGTTGTGAAAGAGAGCAAAGATACAGAGGAAACATATAAGGGACAACTTAGTTAACAGGAACCTTCTAATAGGATTTTTATGTATTATTTGAATCACATACTAAAAATCTGGAAAGATTAGAAGAATACAAAATTAGAATGTGTGACTGTTGTATGATCAGCCCTTAATAATTCTTCCAAGGCCCACTGAACACTGAATATGAAGATGCAGGAGAATGAAAGAACTGGATGAGCTTAAGGGTGTGGGAAGTAATATTAAATGCTGGAATTAGGCATGAAATAGTTAGTGTAGTCAAATAGCTCATGGAAGATGTGAATATCTGCACAAAAATTATCCAAGATAGCGTCTGCAAACACTTTCATGGGGGGAGAAAGGAGCTCACACGTTCCCATGCGTTCTTGGACATTTATATGTAGCCATATTGTGCAGAATAAGAGCAGAGAGGGAGGGAGGGACGGAGGGAGGGAGGGAGAGAGAGAGAGAGAGAGAGAGAGAGAGAGAGAGAGAGAGAGAGAGTGGAGTCCTTGCCAAGGTGCCAGGGCCTCTGCAAAAACATATCTTCACCCATCATCCTGTAACAAATTCTCACACAGCCCATTGAATCATTTAAAAATGAAGAAGAACATGGATGTAGAAGAGATGGGTAGTGGAGAAGAGGAAACCACCGAGTGGGAGTGTGAATCAGGCAAGGAAAAGGGATGAAATTGACCAGAAACATTATATTTATGTGTGAAAATGTCATAAATAAACTAATTGAACATAGTATATATTATTATATTTCAAAAAAAGGATGAAAACATTGAATTAAACCACAATTTTAGGAACATCTTCCCATTTTCTGTAGTGTTATGTACTAGTCCATAGAAACTAAGTGAAATACCTTGTCTCTAATGTCATAGGTCATGAATGTCACTTTAATAGTTTTTCTACAGTAACATGCCAAGTATGTGTTAAATTTCACCCAAGATGGTCATAGTGGATATGGTTTGGTATAAGTTACTTAGATCCACAAGTCTACTAGCAAGTATAAATACAAAAATCTTATAATCATTTGAGTAAGAAAATGAAGACTAACATGTCATCCAAAGATTTCAAAATCTAGTGGGTAGATTACCACAAAGTAACTAAAGAAATCATTATGATGTCATATCTCTTTTTTAATGATCCTATGTGTAACCAGATGCTCTGTTGTGAACTAATGTAAACAACTTGCAAGTAGGAAAGATCTATTTTAGCTTTTCAGAGTGTTTGTCCATGGTTGCTATGCTTCACTGACTCTGAGCCCATGGTCAGGCAGAAAACTGGGAGTGTGCAAGAAAAGTCTGTTTACCTCATGTTAGGACACAAGCAGAATGAAGCTGGGAAGGGGCTAGGATAAGACATTCCCATTAGAGACCAGTGGTATTTCCCTCCCGCGGTTCTAGGACCCTCTCCTAAACATTTGGTACATGAGCTGTTAGGGAGATACTTCATATACAAACCATTTGAGGATGGATTATAAAAGCTCATGGGTCTAAAATAGGAAATTACTTAGTCAAAGTAGTGCACATGTTTTAATTTAAAGATTGCTAAGGAAAGGGCAACAGAATTAACTCAGATGATGGACTTTGACAAGTCTGGTGATCCAGGGCATTGCAAGTACTTTTATATTGGAGCCAAATATCAGAAGAACAGAATGCAAAGTACAGAAAAAATGAGCACATATGTATGAATAAATGTGTATGTATATAAGAATATCTGTGTACATGGTACCATGTGCATATAACAATCACATTGCTTCATTCATACTGTGTGCGTCTTTCTCAGTATTCCCACGTTTCCTTTGATTGTATTATTTCTCCTTAGAATATGATAATTGATTGTATGACTACACTCAATGCACAAAAATTAAGTAAAAGAAAAAGTATGGTGGTAACAACTGCAAGTTTAATTGTTCATTTAATTTTGAATTTGATTCAATAAAATGTATTTCTTATCTTTCAAAAGATTTGTGTGAAGTAACAAATGCGACAGATTGTGGGACATCTAGAATACCACACAGATCAATATGTATCTATCTCTTCATCTTCGCCCAGTGTCTTCATGGAATGACGGCGATGCCCTTTTACATCCTTGGTTTCACTTTCATTTATGAGCATACTCCCAAATTATCTACTGGCATCTATATAGGCAAGTTGGTTTTTTTTGTAATACGTACGACCCATTTTGAATATACATCAGGTTCCTGTAGGTTTTAACTGATACAGAAGTACTATTGACTCTGAGATGATACTGTACTAAGTTGTGATGACTTCTGTGCATAACTTCAAAAAATCACACACTGATCTACTTAATTTTGAGATTTAGAATACTAGAGAATCATCTAACTGTCTCTGAAAAGACATAGGAATAGAAAATACATGCACATTTATGTGGTAAAATTTTCTCTTTGTCTCCCCCTGGAAGAGAGGGGGAAGGAGGGGTTTAGGAAGGAAAAGGACAGAGAGAGAGATAGGGGAAGTCTGAGGGAGGGAATAGATAGTTGAACACAGAGTCATCTCATCTGCTTACAGTATCTTATGTAAACTCTGTCCTTAAGAAAACATTGATTCATCCCCAAATAATTTACCAAATAATCAGTAATGGAATCTGGTTCTGGTACGTCAGAACGAAGACATACTTTCAAAGAGATATCTTGGTGTCATTTTTTAAAATAAAATCTTACTTTGAACTTATGTGGAAAATGTCTCTAGTAAAATATTAAAGAAAGTACAGTCTATTTATGTTCATATTGAATATAAGTATATTTACTACTTAGTATAAAGATTAAATAATACAATTAAGTTTATAATTAAATTTTCTGAGAATCCAGTACTTGATTAGATAAGAGAATGTGCACCCAGCTGTATGTCAGGTAGTAGTCTATATGGCTCTCTGACATTGTCCTGAATATGATAAGCATTCACAATCAGACACTGTGTAAAGCAAATGACCTTTATGATAAGAACAGTTCTCCTGCAAGTAAGGTAAAGTCCCAACAGTGCAAAGTGACTGTTCCCAATGAAACAGTGACTGTGGCTCAGGACGAGCATCAACTATAAGACCCTCATCAACTCTCACATGAATTTCCCACCAGTCTCATGTACTACTAATTTTGGATTTGTTAGAATTTATATACTTTGAATATCTCTAACCCCCCTTTCACTTTCCCCTACTTTCCCCCCTCTTTTCCTACCTTCCTCTCTTAAGAAATTAAAATTAGCATGAAAAACTTTCAGATATCAAATTGTTCAGGTGTTCTGTATGATCAAGTTATAAAGCTGTTTGGTGCTGTGTTCATTTTCAAGCTATCGCTGATTCTGTACAAGTACTTGGATACGCTTTAGGTTTGGCAGTAGGAGCCGTTGGTGCTAGATCTTCTCAGAATCAAGCTTTGAATGGAGAGTAAGTTATGCTATTTGCTTTTCTATTTATTTAGTTTAGGTTGTATAGAATATTTTTGAATAGATACCATAGCTTGTAAGTAATACACATTTAATTAGTAAAAGTTTTGGAAAATGTATGTAATTGTGAGTGATGTACAGTTTTAGCATACATTTATATTTTTACTGTTTGAAATATAACTAAAACCATTACTTAAAAGTTCACTAAGGCCGGGCGGTGGTGGTGCACGCCTTTAATCCCAGCACTTGGGAGGCAGAGGCAGGCAGATCTCTGTGAGTTCGAGACCAGCCTGGTCTACAAGAGCTAGTTCCAGGACAGGCTCCAAAGCCACAGAGAAACCCTGTCTCAAAAAAACCAAAAAAAAAAGTTCACTAATGGAGCCTGGACAGATGACTCAGTGGTCAAGTGTCAGTTATTTCAGTTCCAGGAGATCTAATACCCTAAGACATGTATGCAGGTAAAAACACCAAAGCACATAAAATAAAATAATTAGTAACAAATTTAGAAAACAGTTTACTAATATTTTAAGTTTTACCTTTAAAAAACATGCCCTATACACTCAATACAATAGTAAATATTATATTTAGAATAGGTAGAAATTTTCATCTTATTTATTTTATTATTTAAGGTTTTTTTCATATAGTATATTTTGGTCATATTCTCCCCTTACACCAAATTCTTCCCAGATACTTTCCTAGCCACATTAGTTGCTTACGTTCTTTCTCTCTCATTTATTGCAAAAAATGAAACAACCCCTATATAAAAACACAAAAATTAAAATCAAAACAAACAAGCAGAAGACTTGCAAGACAAATATAAATAATAAAACAAAACAAAAATGAAAAAAAGTTTAGAAAAAAAACCTGTTCATTTTTTGTCTGTCTACTACTCCTGGTCATGAGATAAGCTATGGAATGTTGCTGTTATATACAGCGACCCTCTACTGTAGAAAACCTACTGTCCCTTTGCAAATGGCATTTATTGGAAACAGCTTCATGGTTAGGACTGGGATCCCATGTCTTTTTCCCCATCTCAATTCTGAGACCCCATCTCTGATCAGTGTAGGTCTTCTGTGTGTTGCTACAGTCCCTGAGTTCATATGTGTATCAGTCCTATTGTGTCTGGAAGGTGTTATTTCCATGGAGTCATTCATCACTTCCTGTTCTTAAAATCTTTTCACCTCCTCTTCCAAACAGAGTCCTGAGACTTGAGGCGAGGGTTTTGATGTAGGCATCCCTTTCAGAACTGAGTACTCCAAAGTCTCCCACTTTTTCCACATTATCCAGTTGTGGTCCTTTTCCACGAGAACCTTCTCTTATGTGGGCTGAACAAGTCACTGATTGACAAGTATACAAGAACGGTAGTAGTCCTTCAGCAGAATAATACAATTGGGTTTTACCCTAGGGCCATGACTTATCTTGTCTCAGGTTCTTGGGCATTTTAGCAGTATCATATGTGGGTTCCATCTTATAGAGTGAACCTTAAATCCATTCAAAAAGTTCTTGACTACTCCCAGAAACTTTGTGAAATGCTTGTACTGATACAACTTAAAGGAATGGTACTAAGGTAGGTCACAAGTTTTATAGGTTCATGATAATGATGATTATGTTTCTCCTTTGTTACATGCAGAGTACCTTCCAGCATCTTGAACACAAGTCAGTAGGGAAGGAGTGTCTCTAGTTGAGCACTAGCTCAACTTTTCCATGTTTAATGACATAAGTTAAGTGCTGTCTTTAGCAACTGGGCCTGACTCTCCAGTTGTGGAGAGCAACCAATAGCCCTGGTAATAACTTGTGGTGTATGGTGGTTTTATTGACATGCCTTTGGTAAACAGACTTAAGAAGTTTTAATTTATTTCTGGGACTTGATGGCCTAACATCTAGTTGGGGCATTGTTTCCCCAAATATTTGATGACTCTATTTTGATTTCTTTCATATATCTAAATACTTTAGGAAGCTTCTAGTGTAGTTGGTTTTTAAATGAGATTTCAAATGGCCTTTAGTGTTGGATGTTTTTTTCCCATATTTTTTTGTTTATCCATCTTCATCATTCCCTTCCCTATTTAACCCTCCCATTCTAGTTTCTTTCTTATCTGCCCATAACACTATGTTGTATTTTCCCTGTCTCAGTACGTCCTTTCCTCTCTCCTGATTCCTTAGTATATACCTAACCTCTGGGTTTTTCTTATTGAAACACATATTTCAAGTGCTCAAAATCTAACATACATATATAAAAGAAAGTATATAGTACTTGTGTTTTTGTATCTGAGTTATCTCACTCATGATGATTTTTTCTGGTTCCATACACTTATCTGCAACTTTCATAATTTTATTCTTAATAGATGAAAAATATTTAATTTTGTAAATATACAACATTTTTATTATCTGTTCATCAGTTGACATTTAGACTATTTCTGCCTTCTGACTATGATGAACACAGTAGCAATACACATAGATAAGCACACATTATTAAGGTCCTTTGGGTATATGCCTAAGAATGATAAAATTGGATTAAGGTAGATTGACTTCCAGATTCCTGAGAGAAAATCCTTTCTGATTTCCATAATGGCTGTACCGGTGTGCACTGTTGTTGTTGTCTGAGGTTTTCTGTCCTGCCCTCTTCCTGCAAACATTATGTCCCAAAGAAATCACACAGAGGTCTATCTTAGTTATAAACTAATTGGCCTATTAGCTCAGGCTTCTTATTAACTCTTATAAGTTATATTAGCCCATTATTCTAATATATGTTAGCCACATGGCTTGGTAACTTTTTCAGTGAGGCAGTCACATCTTGCTTCTTCTGTGATTGGCTCAAGACTGCTGACCAAGCTTTCCTTTTCCCAGAATTTTCCTGTTCTCCTTGACCCACCTCTACTTCCCATCTGGTTGTCCCACCTATACTTCCTGCCTGGCTACTGGCCAATCAGCATTTATTTAAAATAATAAGAATACAGACCATTGTTCCACACCACACTGTAATTAGCACGTGCTATAATTTGTTTTGTTGAACTTGACACTTTTGCAGGTATGAGATAAAGTCTCAGAGTAGTTCTTTTTTGCATTTCTTCGAGGAATATAATTGCTCAGAATTCTTTGTTTTTCAACCATTTGTGCTTCATATTTTGAGACTCTCTGATTAGATTTGTACTCCATTTTTGAATGGGGTTATATTCTTGATGATTTAGATCTATTTTTGTTTTAGTTCTCTATATATTTGTAGATATTACTATTCTATCAGACATAATTGATAAATATCTTTACTCATTCTTTTGACTGTAGTTTTGCTTGAATGATTGTGTATCCTTTGTCTTTTAGAAGCTTCTCAGCTTCATGAGATACCATTTTTATTAAAGTTGGTCTTAGTGACTTTGCTATTAGAGTACAGTTCATAAAGTCTTCTCTGGTATCAATGAGTTCAAGCATATTCCTTCCTCTCTCTTCTGTGATGGTCAGTATATGTGGTCTCATGTTGAGGTCCTTGGTTCACTTGGAGTTGAGTTTTATTTGGAGTGACAGATAGGGTCTATTTGCTGTTGTATTGAGCGGTGGGCTGCGTTCCCTCCCAGCTCCCACACTGCTAGCTTTACCTGAAATAACTACACGGAAACTGTATTCTTTTAAACACTGCTTGGCCCATTAGTTCTAGCCTCTTATTGGCTAATTCTCACATCTTGATTAGCCCTATTCTAATAATCTGTGTAGCACCACTAGCTGGTGGCTTACCAGGGAGATTCTTAACCTGAGTCTGCCTCAGAGAGGAGAATCATGGCTACTGCCTGACTCAGCTTTCTTTCTCCCAGAATTCTGTTCTGTCTACTCCACCCACCTAAGGGCTTGCCTATCAAAGGCCAAGCAGTTTCTTTATTAATTAACCAATGAAAGCAACAGATAGATGACACTCCCACATCAATTTGCATTCTTGTACATGCAATTGCTATCCAGTATTACCACCATCATTTTTGAAGATACTCTCTTTTCTTCAGTGTGTATTTTTGGTTTCTTAGTAAAAATTCCAGAGTGGGTACCTGTGTGGTTCTTCAATTTGACCCATTTTATTAGTGTGTCTGTGATTTAACGAATACAATGCTGCTTACTATATTACTCTACAACTTTCATACAATTAACAATTGGAGATGGTGATATATTCACCAATTCTTTTACTATTCTGGATCATCTTACTCTCTCTCTCTCTCTCTCTCTCTCTCTCTCTCTCTCTCTCTCTGTGTGTGTGTGTTTGCATATGAAACTGAAGTTATTTTTTAATTGCAAAGAATTGTTTTGGAATTTTGATGTGGTTTTGCCAAATCTGCTGTTTGCTTTTTGTAGGACAACCATTTTGGTACAATGATCATTAATCTTAATCCATGAGCATGGGAGGTCACATCTTCTGACATTTCTCAATGTATTAAGATTTAATATACATTTTTTTACTCACTTGTTTTAACAGAGCTCAAGATATTTTTGTGAGGCTATTTAAAAAGTGTAGCCTCCCTATTTCTTTCTCAGTCTGTTCATCATTTGCAATTAGGAAGGCTACTGAATGTTGCATGTTTATTTTATATCCTGTTTCTTTGATGAAAGTATTTATAGCCTATTGTATTTTCTTGGTGGAGTCCTTAAGGTCTTTTATTCATAGAATCATTTAATTTCCAAATAAAGATAGTTTTGTAGCATGATTTATAAAAACTCAGAGACAGATATTGAGGTTGAACCTGAAGGTCAAAAAAGCAAAACAGCCAGCCACTGGCTCTTACCTCTACTTCAGTCTGAAATGGCAATCATGCCCCCAGGAATCTCAGAATGAGAAGCTGTCTGGGAAATGTCTCTTCCTGTCTTATTTTCCTCTCTAGTGCTGGGATCAAAGGTAAGTACCAATGCTGTTATGTTTCTATGGCAAACTAGTGTGACTACCGGGATTAAAGGTGTATGTCACCACAGCCTGGTCTGTAAGGTTGAACTAAACAGCTGTTTATTCTCTGTTCTTCAGGCAATCTCCATTTATTAAAATAAAAGTGAAATATCACTACACAGGTTGAATTTTTCCTTTTCAATTTGTATCTCCTTGATCTCATTCAGTTGTCTTACTATTATAGGTTGTACTTCAGGTACTACAATGGGTAGATGTAGAGACAGTTCTTTGTTCATGTACTTAATTTTAAAGCAATGCTTTGAGTTTCACCCAAAGTAGGTTGATGTTGGCTGTGAACTTAATGTAAATCACCTTTGTTATGTTTAGGTTGTCTCTTATATGTCTAGTTTCCCTAGGGTTTTTATCATAAAGTGTTGTTGCATTTTGTCAACCGCCCTTCTTTAGCTAATGATATAATCCTGTGGATTTTGTCTTTTAGTCTATGTGGCTAACTATATTTACTGATGTAATTATGTGGAACCATCTCTCCATAACTGGGACTAAGCATGCTTGGTCATGGTGGATGATCTTTTTGTGCTGCTCTTATATTCGGTTCGCAAATATTATACTGAGAATTTTTGCATCTATATATCCCTTGTCATGCTGAAAGCCTACATTCCATTAAAATAGAGTCTTGGCAACCTGAATCTAGGTTTGTATAGCCATTATATAGTAAAACTGACTATAGACTCCAAGAAAAAAAAACTATCTAGTTTAGAATTTATGAAAAGCAAGTAACAGTGATATAACGAGGATTAGAACTGGCCTGCTCCCTCAAGCCAGGATTATGACTTGACTTGCCACAACATCCTCTCAATCAATAGGCTATGAGAGCACATGAAGGAGCTTGACCAGCACCCAAAGCTAGAGGGTCTCCATCACACAGTGCAACAACAGGATGCACAAGAGGAGTCCTAGTGAGGGCCTAGCATTGACAGTATAATAGAAACAAGAGGCCTCAAACCAGTCCAGTGACTCTTCGCAGTGAACTTTATGTAACTTGTAAGTAACGATGCACGGAAAAGGCAGTTTACTGTGTCACTCACTGAGTCACATTTCAGCTTCCCTGATTAGACATTTAATTTTAACCCTTTCCCCCTTTTTCCTTTTTAATTTTGTTTTATTTGGGGGGAGGTTGGAAGGGGTGGAGGGCAGATGCAAAAGGATGGGGAAGTGAATGGGATCAAGATACATGATTTAAAAGACACATAGAATAAAGAGTATTAGAAAAGTGCCAGCAAGACAGCTGGATTATTGTATGTAGATGCTAGCCATCAACCATGAAGATCTTCCCTGAAAACCCAGGTTGCACATGATAGACAGGGCAAACTCCTGAAAACTGTACTCTGACCTCCTCATGTATCATTCTGATACACTAATATGTATGTAAAATCAAAAAAAACATAACATCTTCTAAGTACTTTTTAAGAAAATCTGGAATAAATATCTACTATAGTAATATCTGAATGTTGCACACGAAGAAAAGCATTCATTGAAAATGACCTCAGTTACAAATCAAACTTAAGCAAGAGATTCTACCCACATAAAAAAGCATTGTGAATGAATTCCTGGATAAAGAATTTAAAATATTTGATTTATAGAAGCCAAGATAAGCTTTAAAGAGACACAGAGAGGGTTGAGGAAATGATTGACTCTGGAAAAACACTTGTCAGGTTTGCCACCCCGAGTTCCTTTCCCAGGAATAGTAGAACTGAAGAATTTATTCGTGTTATTCATTTTCTGACAACCACACGTGTCATGGCATGTGTTTAAAGTGCATAGTTGTCTTTTTATTTTAAAAACAATCTCATTTTGCATACTAATACCCGTTCCCCTATTTCCCTTTCTTCTACTCCCCCTATCTTCTCCCACTGCCACCTACTAGTTGTCTTTCTACAATCAAGCATTGGCATTTATTAGAAATACTTACATGTTCTGGCCAGGCTCATCCTACAATGACTGACTATGAATGGAAGGTCTGTAGTTTTTTCAGTCCATGAAACTGGGTGTCCTAGTTGGTCTTCAGTATATACTGGAATTCCAAAGAATTGGGCTCTAATGCCAGTGAAGGAACAGATTGCTGGTGAGGACCAGAGTAATCAGGCAAAGGACATGGGTGTCCAGGAGGAAGTCTGAGCACTCACTGTCAGAACATGAGTTAAGAATTCAGTTATTCAGTTCTTAATGAAATACAAATGAACAATAAAGATTTGAAAAATATTTGACAAGCTTCCCCATTAGTGAATTGCGAATTAAACCTGCACTGAAATTTCATCTCAACTTTATCAGAACAGCTGTCATCAAGAGCATAAATGCCCACGAGGATGTGGGGAAAGAAAAACTTTTATTCACTGCTGGTAGGAACATAAACTTGTTTAGTTAATGTGCATGTTCCTCAAAACAATTTCAGAAAATAAGGGGTTTGAAAGATGTCATAACAGTTATTAAGAACACATACTACATCTTCTAATGCTGTGAATAATGCCCCTGGAATTTGATGATTGCATTGCATCTACAGAACTCTTTTGTTCTGTTTATATAAAAATATGCCATTTTTATAATGTTAATTCTCTGAACTAGTGTATATGAAGGTCAATCTAACTAATTTATTTTATTTTTTCTCAATGTCTTGATGGTTTTCTACCTTCTAGAGTTTTGTGTACTTCACCATAGTGTTTTTTCTTTTCTTTTTAACCTTCATCAGTTCCTTTATGTTTTGATACGGTTATGAAAGAGGTTATTTTCCTGATTTCTCTGTGTATGCTTCACATTGGTTATAGGAAATTCAAAATTATCATACACAATATTCCATTCTACTGCTCTGCCAAAAGCATTTATAATAATCTCTCAAGAATCTTTAGGGTATTTTAAGTATAGAATCTTATCATCTTTAAGTAAATTTGTATTTTCCCTTCCTATGTATGACATCTTTCTATTTTATTTCTCTGCTCAGCTGCTTGGATGAAGACTGTAGTTGCTTTCTTGAGAAAGGGTGCAGAGAGTAGATACTCAATGTACATTCTCAGCTGTAGAGGAAAGGCTTTCAGATGGCCCTTGCTTAGCACTGTGCTGACTGTAGTCATGGCTTACATCCTTTATTATACTCATGTCTACATGATTCTTCTAATAGTACTGCCTTTGGAGTTTTACTCTGAAGAGGGGTTGAGTTTTTATCGTGGTGTTTTTTAAATAACCATTGTTATGGTTATGTGAATTTTTCATCTTTGATTCTATTTTAAACTCTTTCTAACAATTATTGGTAACAAGGAATTTTATAATTAAATAACCTTATAGTTACAGCTTTTCTTCTATTATAGTCTAGCCTATCCCATGACATATTTTCTTCATCTCTTTGTTAATATCACTTTTTTATTTTGTTTCTCTGAGACAAGCTTTGGTGCCTATCCTGGAACTAGCTCTTGTAGATCAGGCTGATCTTGAACTCACAGAAATCTGCCTGCCTCTGCCTCCTAAGTGCTGGTCTTAAAGAAGTGTGCTAACACCGCCTGGCTTAAAATCATATTTTTTTAATATTTAAAATTTTATAATCTATAAGCACACACACATGCACACACACACACACACACACACACACACACA
>NC_022030.1:31539728-31560334 GCF_000317375.1 Microtus ochrogaster
AAAAAAAAAAAAAAAAAGATATTGCTTACATTTAATAGTCTGTTGTATGTTTTGCATTTGTCTGAGGCCTCTGCTCCTCTGGTACATAATCACACACAGTATGAAACAACTGTGTAATATGAAACATGTTACTAACAAAACATACGAGTGTATTCTAAATTCTAAGTAACACAGAACTTCTGGATCTTACAAGCAACATGGAGCCAGGGTCACGAAGAAGAGATTCAGATGATATGTGACTCTGAGAATCAGGTGCCATGTACAAGAGAAGCTGTGTAACTTAAAGTGCAAGGCCTCTTGCCCCAGAGGTCCAGGTGTAAGGTTTAAAGGGGCAGGATGAAGAGGGAAGACTTGTCTTCCAGGGGCACAGCTGTTAATGGAGATAATTTTGAATTGGTACAAACAGGAACATATGCCACCCGAGGAGTGTCACTGAAAAGGAAGGTGGGAAAGTTAAGCTCTGATGGGAGCAAACACACCACACAACTGAACATTAGCACCTGACCCATATGAGAAAAACCCCAAAATTAATTGTGACAAATTACAAATGAATGCAAATTAACTGGGAATTCTCTTCCTACCCTTGCTAATTATGATCTTTTTAAAAAATAACCCTAATAGAAATTTCCTATTTTTCTCTGTTCAAGCGCAAATGTTCACAACTTTCGACAATGGCAGAAAGTTTGGTGGAGTGGTTTTATCTCAGTTGCTGTGGTGTCATGGTGTACATTTCCCCTGTTTCTATGCTTTCCACCTAGGTTACCTGGTGAGTATAAAAATATTTAGTTAGAGTAATCCTGACCCTTGTCTCCCATTCTCAAAGCATAGATAAACTACATTTACGTATGAATATGTTTTTACTACTAGTATTGCTCTGTAATAGAATAATATCACAGTGTTTTTATCAGCACAATCAGTATCACATCCAAATATTACATTTGTGTGCTACATTTTTATTCGCATATATTGTATCACTCAATATTTCCTTTAAAAAAACCTTTATATTTAACTGCATCTTTTAAAAGTGAAGTATATGGGAATCTATTTACCTAGTGTTATAGTCAGCATTCTCTAGAGTAATCGAACTTTCTATACAGAATGAATCTCTCTCTCTTGATACACACACACACACACGCCATAACCATGCATTTTAGGGCTGTGTCATCAACTGTCAATTATTGAATGTGGCTATTGAATTTTACATTAATTTAAGAATTAATTAATTCCGCCATAGGAAACACACTTCCAGCAGTTAAAAGACAGACATAGTGGTCAACTACAGAACTGGGCAGTGCAGATGTAAGAAACTTTTATAACCAAGAAATTGTCTTTTGTGAAGTACTACTGTAGAAGAATTTGCATTCTAAAATATACATTGGTTTTAGTTCGTTTAAAACAATTCACATTTCTTTCCATGACAAATAGGGATTATTATAACACAGACAAATGCGTGGTGTATATTTTCTTATGGACTTGGATATATCAAAAGACTGTTTGCTTGTGACCTATAGGTGGAAACAAGCTAATTCGTGAGAAAGAAAAGGAACATCTCTTCTTTGACAAGAGACTTGAAAATAAGGAATTTGGACATAGTTTGAAGGATTTACTTCAGGCTGTTAAGGTAAAGTAAAATGCCTTTGTTAACAAGCCTATAAAGTTGACTTGTTTAATTTTCTTATAGAGTTAAGAAAATGGCAAAGTCTTTAAACTTATGTGAAGGTTTCAGGGCCCCTTAATTAAATTGCTCATTTTCCTTGTGATGAAAAGGAAGACCCCCTATTTTTGGCATTGGTGGGGACCTGTCTAATGTTTGAGACTGATTACGCTAACTGTAATTTTGATTTTTAAATTGATTTTATATAATTTTTGTGTTATTCCCTTTGAATAAATATATAAGGCATTTTAACTAAGGTCATGGATTGGAAGAATTCTGTTGTCAACACATATTTCCCACGTACAAAAGAGTCTCACTACTGAATACAAAATCCTGCATTTCTTTGGATGTTAAACAGGACAGCTACTAATAGATACCAGGATGCAGAGAAAGCCCCTTCTAACACTGTACCTTTATTGCCAATGTTTTTTCTTTTATTTATAACATTTTTTTCTGGCGTATATTTTGCAAGGTTGTAATATTCACATAATAAAAACCTGAAGTCAGATATCTGGGTAAATGCTGAAAGATCAGGAAAGTAGTGGATCAGCCAGTGTCACCTCTTACCACCATGACTCTCAAACAGAAAAGGGACAAAGGTCCTATCTCTTCCTGCTTTATAGTCTCTGCCCAACCATATGACTTTTTATCTGTCTGTACAGACCTCCAGATCTGTGTGGTTAACTAGAGGCTAGCTCTGTCCTCTGATCTTTAGACATGCTTTCTTTGTTAAAGTATAAATAAGAAATCACCACAATGTTTTACAACTGTCATTGTAGAAGTACTTCATTTCCGTGGTTTAAATTATTTCTGGGCATTTTCTCTACAGCTGTTTTGATGGTGAGTTTTTCAGTGATTTTTTTTTTCACAGCAAGTCCATTTGGCTAATTAAATGTTACTAAGATTTATGGGTCAGTTTTATATGCTACGAATATCCCAAATTAATGTATTGGTTTTATTGCTGCTTTAATATTAACTTTAGGTTTTTCTATACATAAAAGCATATAATCTTTAAACAGTAACCCTGACCTGTAACCACTATTTGCATACCTTTTATCTAAATCAAAGATTGGATTGTTGGCTAAAACAATGCTGCTATGAACATAGTTGAGCATATACTTTTGTTGTATGATAGGGCCTCTCTTGGATATATTCCCAAGAGTGGTATTGCTGGGTCCAGGGGTAGGTTGATCTCGAATTTCCTGAGGAACCGCCACACTGCTTTCCAGAGTGGTTGCACAAGTTTGCATTCCCACCAGCAATGGATGAGTGTACCCCTTTCTCCACACCCTCTCCAGCAAAGGCTATCATTGGTGTTTTTCATTTTAGCCATTCTGACAGGTGTAAGATGGTATCTTAAAGTTGTCTTGATTTGCATTTCCCTGATTTATCTATAGAAAGATACTTCTGCAGGTTGATAGCATCTAAAGACATCAAATGATTGTGATATGTCCTGTTCTGTTTCAGTGTCTGGTCAGCAACCCGCTGGTGATGTGCTTCTCACTGTGCAAAACGTCAGAGTGCCTGACTCTTAAGGGAAATCTCAAGTTTGTGCCCATATATTTAGAAAGTCGGTTTTTGATGACGCCGACACTTGCCAGTCGTCTCACAGGTAGGTTTGTCTTCTTACTGTGCTGATCTCAAAATTCCCATGATGTATATATTTAAATGTGTTATGTATATTTAAGAACCATGTCATGTAAGCAGAAGACACAGGGTGAATGTACTTGCAGAAACTATATAAACGTGATCACTCTATATTACATCAATATTTTTAATACATAAAACTCCACGATGTTGTTTTTATAGCCACTATCTTCTGGCTTACCTCTCTATATGCCTGCATATTCATTTTCCCATTATCTATAGAAAAGCAGTCTTAGCAAGCCACAATTTGTCTTTTCCTTCTGTGCTTCTATACCTTTCTGCTTATGTGTCAGTACTCAAGGTTTTTCTAAAATATTCACATAATTCCCTACTTATTCTTCAATTTCTTTCACCAGAAAATATATTTTCTGGATTCACATTGGTTTGAACTTAATGCATTGTAACTATGCTGTAGTACTGCTTATTCCCTATCTGCCACAGACATGCCACTGTTTATGTAATATAATTGTATATCCATTATTATACTAAGAGATATAAAATTCGATTTAATCTTAATTTCTCTGAACATTGTCACATTACATAAGACCTTTGATATCCATTCGTATTGCTAACTAGTGTTTTATGTTTTTACACTAAACAAGAATTGCTATTGTTTACACTTTTAATCTTAAAACATAATTGAGAATTTTGCTCAATAAAAGATTCCAAATAATAGTTCTAAATGAAAGTATTAAAAGGTTCTAGTATTAATTAAAAAGTGATGAACATCAAAGTTTATTTTAGGCTACAAAACATCAAGCAGGTTTCCAGGACAGCCAGGAGAAACCCTATCTCAAATAAACAAGCAAGAAAACAAATGAAAAACAAAACAAACTAACAAAAAGTCAAGAAGCTTTGTTATAGATTTAATGTAACTTGAAGGCATAGATAGTTAAGGGAGTATTTACATTATATTTGACTATACAGAAGGCCAGAAAAAGATAGTAAGGGATGAACATAAAGCACCTGAGGAAAAAAACCAAAACCAAATGTTCACACATGCAGGACCCCTGATCATCAGCAGATTTAATGGTATGTTATATATTGGATATTTCATGTACCCTAAGGTATCATTCCAGATATAATAGATGTATTAACAATTGCATACTCTACCTTGGCTTATAAGGATGAACTTTCATGCAGTTTTTGTATCAATAGCAATGTCTTAGATTATTCTAATTCTATAAGTCTGCAGAGCTCCAAGCTTCTATGCCAAAGCTTTGATTTTATCAAGTGTAAGCTATATTGCATTTTGAGAAACTGCCTACATTAGAAAATCATTGGCCTCCAGTTTTCTGAAAAAAATCTCCTAGAAGACTATTCCTCCATTCTTCATGATCTTTTGTCTCATAAAACCACCTGTCACAAAGAGCTGTAGGTCAAGGAGTTGATTTGACTGGTGATGCCTCAAGGTAGACTCTTAAGAGAAAACTGCTGATAATGTAAGGTAGACTTGTAAGAGATATGCTTTCTCCCACTCCAAGCAGCTAGAAGCTGCTAATAGATCTATGGTTTGGACTTGGAGTTCTATCCCAACTCCTATTGTCATGCTAGGATGAGGTATTGCTTGGGCTTTCACGGTTTTGTGGATACTATTGCAACTGCTGTGCCTTCGTGTGTGCCTCTGACTGGGTGTGTTCATAAGATGCTGTTTATTCGTAGTTACCCACTGTCTGGCTCTTTACAATCTTCCAGTTTCCTCTTTCCCAGTGATCCCTGATTCTTGGGAAGAGAAGCCACAGTATATATCTTCCATTCAGAGCTAAGCATTCTTCTATTTTCTTCTTCTTTGTCTTATTAAAGGAGGCATTAGCTCATTCAGAAAGTGTCTGTTCCCTATCCCTAGCATTCATCCCACTTTTACAACAGGAGGTACATCTTGCCATGCCACACATTCATAGTTCTTGGAGTTAACACCTGGGTATGACTAATAACTACTGTTCTCCTCCAGTAGCGTGTGGAGGACCTTCTGCATTATGAAAACTAGTCGGTAGGGTTGAAGCATCCATGTCAGTATCAGCTGAATTTCTCCATGTTTTGTAAATCAGGTTAATGATGTCTTCAGAAACAGGGATTTATTGTTAAGATCAGTGAGTAAGCAAGAACAAGGGCAAAAATCTGGGATATTTGGGGGCTTTGTGAGGCCTTATTGTCCAACAATTCTAACCTATTTTTCTGAGGAACAATTCTGACAAAGAGATGTGAAAAGGAGCTAGGCAATATCTGTACTTATAGTGAACTGGGCCCTAGAAAACAGAAACAAAACAAAAACCCAAACCCTAAACTTAGAGAACTTAAACTTTTTAATAATTATATCACTAGTCATTCTTGTTGTTTGATTCATAGGAGGTCAATATAATACCAGGCAATACATTTTTATCTTAGTTCTGGAATGAATATTGTGTTTGTCATCTAAAATTTTATGGTAGCTTATCTCTGCTCTAAAGGTAGAGATACAGTCTCTATCATCTATGGCTGCTTAGAGTACAAAAAAATGTTAGCAAGGAGTTTAGAACAAAAAGTTGCTTTGTTATTCAGTACATAACTAAGATTAATGTTTATAGGAGAAAATTATTTAACAAATATCCTTGAAGTATATCCTATATATACAATACAGGAAGAGGCTAAATATTGCCATACTGGGAGGAAATTGCATTATATTTGCCCAAATGAAGTTTTACTTAAATATGGAGACAAACAAATATTGAAAGATGCAATATATATACACACATATATATATTATATTATGTGAACATCAACCAGTGTTAATGCTGATGTAACCACATTAATTTTAGGTAAAATGACAATTCAAGAAAGATTTAATGACTCAAGAAGTGATATATATCATAAAATTATAAGTGAACATGCATCAATAACATTGCTTTAATACATATAAAACAAAACCACACAAAATAAATTAAATGACCCTCAAATATCTAGTGTTTTTTCTCTACTTCTCCCTTTCTTTCAGTTGCTAGTGCCCTTCACATCTGGGATTCTAAAGGAAAAATGATTTTCTCATCAGGGTGCTTAACTGTCCACTTGTCTGAAGTTCCTCAAATTAATCTTAATCTGTGGCAATTACTTGGAAGTTATTGCTCTCACACTTTATATGTTTCATTTTATTTTAATATACCCACAAATGCCTATATAAAATATCCAAATATTTGCTTTCCATGACATATTTCTAAACACAAAACAGAAATGCATTTATATCTATTAACAAGTTTATGATGGATGTGTTATTTATATACTTAATTCAATGACATCATGTTTTTAGAAATGATTTTTATTTTCATGTATTATTCATTTATCATTTCTGTTTTTGTGTATGTATGTGTGCATGGTCTTGCAACAACATCCTTGTAGAAGTAAAAAGGCATCTTAGGGGAGCCATTCTTTCCTTCTACCATGGGGTTCCAGGGATTGGTAGCATGCATCTTTTCTCATAGAACAATCTTGCTGGTCACATAGTGATATTTTTCTCTTTAGCTTGATTTAGTGTTTTGGTAAGGCTTTTGACTAATTTTGTTAGTTGAGATTAGATGGAATATAGCCTAGACTGGTCTTGAATTGGAACTTGATCTGTAGCTGGGACTGCAATTCTTCATCTGCCATACCCAGTGTAATTGGTTTTGGTTAAATTTATCAAGATTTGCATTTCCAAGCTTTGTATTATTTTTTTCAGAATCTTTCTTTATTGTGTTTTTTTCTTATTTCTATTTATCTTCATTAACTGATACTGTTCATCTGTTATGTATTGCTACTTTTCATATTTTTTCATATTGAAATATCCACATAAAGTCACATGGACAGATCTTTATTTTATATGGATGGATTTCATAATATATTGAATTATTCTTCCAATGTCACTTGGCATTATCTGGTCTGTTTTTTACATAATTGGATCACAGCTTGACAACTTAGATTACCATGTCGAGATTAGAATATACTTTCTTTTATGCAAATCTTCATAGAGTGGACACATTCTGGCATTTCAAGCATGTTGTGGGTTTCTCCTCTGTATGCTGTGAATATGTTTTAGTACCATTTGTTAGTAAAAAAGATGTTTTGGTTAGCAGAGTCAGGCAGGAAATCTGAACAGAGATATATAGAGACAGTAGGCCGAATCAGGGAGATAGTATGTAGCTATCAATGAATAGGATGCTAGAAATTTACCGGTAGCCCACAGCCTCATGGTGGAACACAGATCAATAGAAAAGGGTTGATTTAAGAAATAAGTGCTAGCTAGGAATATTCTTGAGCCATTGGCCAAACAGTCTTATTAAATAATTTCTGTGCGATTCAGGCTTGGGTTGCTAGGAAATGCAAGTGCCATCTCTGCTTACCCAAGCAGATGGGGAGGCAACATAAGTTTTGGTATACATTGTCAATACTGACTCCTCCTGGAGCTATAGCACTGTTTGGAGTCACAGACTTCCAAAGACACTACTATTCATAAGAGATTCTTGGGTTGGTTGCTGCATTCAGGTTGGAGGGTCTATGGGCTAACTGAAGGTGCTTCATGGTGGAGGTTAACAATTAGAATCACAGATTTTGCTATGTGACATTCTATCACCAGACTTACTTGTTACATGCAGTCTGCCCTGCTGCAACCTTGATTGTTGTAGAATATAGATGTAGATGTGGTCTCTCCTACAATTATGTTTTGATCTCTAATGCTATGGTGTGGATATTTGCCCTGGAACTAACCTCAGCTTTAAATGGAGACTACATGCTCATTTTCTGGCTTCCCAGACCCAAATAACCACATAGAACTCTATTAGCTACAACACTGTTTGGCTGATGGCTCAGGCATATTTCTACCTAGCTCTTATATCTTAAATTACCCCATTTCTATTCATTTATATTTACCATGAGGCTCATGGTTTACCAGTATGGTTCCAGTGCCTGTTTTATTCAGCAGCTACAAGGTATCACGCTGATACCGCCTTCTTTCTCCCTGCATTCAGTTTAGTTTTCCCTGCCTAACGCTATTCTGCCCTGCCATAGGCCTAAGTAACTTCTTCATTAACCAATGGTACAGAAGGAAATCCTACCTCATCTCTCCTTTTTTCTGTCTAAATAAAAAGGTTTTAACTTTAGCATAGTAAAATTATATATACAAAAGCAAGAATTATAATTATAATATTTTTGTTTTGTATCAAATTTATTATTTATAATAACTAAGGAAAACTATAACTATCTGTCTTCAACTACATCAAAGACCCCAGAAGGATGTAATATTACCTAAGTAAACAGGAAGTACATTGTAAACAACTTCCAAAACTCTAGAATTGACAGAGTCAGCTCATTGCCTGGACAGTTACACAAAGTTCTTTTGTAATGTTGCGGCATCTATCTTCAGTCTGCAGACCCATTGTATCTGGCAGACTTTTCCATGAAGCAGGAAATTTGAAAGAATGTTTTGTCTTTATTGGCAATTTATCAGACACTTTCTTATATATCTAGTAGAATAACTGGCAGACTCTTTCAGGAAGCAGAAACCCTGAATGACTCTCTCACCTTCTTCATTTGACTTCAGCAGTTATTTTCCTATAGGCTCTACATGTCCAGTTTATACAGCATACCACCAAGCAGTCCAGGCAAGAATAGTTTCCTGCACAAATGACTAGCCTTGTCACATTGAAAGAAAATTTCATAATGAGTTTTTTCAATGCCCATTAACTTCTCTGAAGTAATTGGTGCTGCCAGAAGCAGACTTATCTCACTAGTGAGAAGTGTCTAAGTTCTTTTCTTTTTCAAGACAGGGTTTCTCTGTGTAGCTTTGGAGCCTACCTGGAACTCTTGGAGACCAGGCTAGCCTCAAACTCACAGAGATACACCTGTCTCTCCCTTGTGAGTACTGGGATTAAAGTCATGTGCCACCACAGCCTAGCTGAAACATCTTAAGTTCTTAAAACATTTTAAATGCCATATTCTGTAAGTTTTTTGAAGGGTTTGAATACCTGTCAATCTGAAATATATCTCTACATCTAGAAAACCTAACATGACTACAGTTTGACTATTATAGATTACTATCTATTAATCTGTATTTTTTAATTTTGCATTACATTTTAAAATGAGATTGGAATTTTTAAAAGATTTATTTATTGTGTATACAGTGTTCTGCCTGCTTGACAGAATAGGGCGCCAGAACCCATTATAGATGGCTGTGATGCACCATGTGGTTACTGGGAATCCCACTCAGAACTTCTGGAAGAGTAGTCCATACTCTTAACCTCTGAGTCATCTCTTATGTCACCCCAATTCTAGGAAGCAGTGGGCCCATGCTGCCACCAAGTAACTTACAGCATCCTGTCCACAAATTCCACTTAAGTGCTTGGCCTCCTGAAAGAGCCAGAGTTGTTTATCAGCATGAACTAGGAAGCCATCTCTCAAAGAAGCTGCAGAGATTTTGCTGCTAATGCTGAGTCAGGAAGCCTTCTCTTAAAGGAGCCATGCCTCTGCTCTCTGCCAGCAAACAAGAGACCATCTGAAAAGTAATGCAACTACCAAGAAACTGACTGTAGTTGGTTCCTGTTTTTGTGTATCTAGAAGCTCTTTTCTTTTTTTTAAAGCTTTTTAAGGACTTATGTCAATTCATGTCCCACATTGGAAGTCATTATGTAAATGGAGACTGTGCAATCATTTTCCAGACACAATCACACAAAACTGTATTAATTACATCACTTATTTCGCCCATAGCTCAGGCATATTTCTACTTGGCTGTTCAGGACCTCTTCAGAAAATATAACTTAGGGCACAATAACATTCCAGTATCCACCAGGCCCTAGGTTAATGCCTAGTTATTGTGGGATGGAGAATAGAGAAAAGGAGAAGAACTTATAAGATAATAAAAATAGATAAATAAACAAGAAATTCAAAGGCTGGAACATTAACTCAGTGCTGGAACACTTGCCTAGGGTACATGAAAATCTTCATCATTTAAAAAAGAAAAGAAGAAAAAGAAAAAGTGTAAAGGATAAAAATAGGAATAAGAAGGAGGAAAAACGAAAACATGAAAAGGAAAATTTAGAAGAGAGTAAAATTCAATAAAAATTAAGATAAATATAAGAAAAATAACAAGAAATAAAAATACAAATTTAAATGAAAACAAATGGAGGAACAATTAAGTGAAATTATTTTCCTGCCTAAGATCTCTCTGGATCCTCTAAAGTTTAAAAATTCAACGAATAAGGTGAGAAGTGTAGGTTATATTTTCAGATTGTTCTAATTCTTTTCTCACTAAAATAGTGGGCACAGAAGCACACTGTGACCAACATTTGACAAAGACAGGGGGCGTGCTGGCTGTACTAGGAGCATATACCCTCTAGAGTCTTGGTCTTCAATGCCCTAAGCATGGATATTGATAGTGGAACAGTGAGACTGCCTTGCCATATGAGCATAGGAATGAAAAAGCTGCTTTAGATATATCTTTACTTAAAAAGATGTTTTATTCTGTAGAATGGAGAAATAGACAACTTTTGGGATACAGCAAGCTCTTCTCACTGAACACTAGATTTGGAACAATAAGCACTATTCTGAATTCATACATTTGCTCTGAAGACTTTTAGATTTTCCATCTAAGACATGGGGATATTCCTGGAATGCCTCTCACAGTGTGTGTGAGCATAAATCTGTCAATACATTGTATCAAATATACTCAGGTATAACTTTCTTGACTTTGCCTTTAGTTGCTGCTTACCCAGCTATGCACTGAGGTGTCCAGTAGAAGTCTGAGATGTGACTCTGTTGGGATTTCCATTCTCAAAGTTGAGTCCCTGATACCAGGTACTCTAGCAGTAAGATTTTCCTATTATAGGCTACTTGTATATAGGATGCAGCCTTATATGCCAAGTCTTGGCTTCCACTGTCACTTCCTCCCTAGGAGTACAGACTCTACTTCTCTATTAAATTTTGTATTTTAGGAGCCAGGGTATTTGCTCACCTTGCCTTGTCATTCTCTTTAATTTGTGGAAGGTCCCAGGTTTCATTTTCTGTGAAACTTCCAGTGTTGAGCCACTTTTCTTTTCATGACGAGTTCCAAGTCTTTCATTTTTTTTTTCCATCCCATGGAAGAGAAAACTAGTGCCTAGTATCCCTGTTCTACTACTTTGGACCTGAACTTGATTTTTTTCTTTATTATCTCAATTATGTTTTTTTAACCCCTTTTCTCATTTGTTTTTCTTTTTCTAATGTCTCCTTTATTTCTTGCTGCTTTTTGTTCTTGGTTATCTTTTTTACTTTGACTCTTTATTCTTTAGTCTTTTGGTTTTGGGTATTTGGGAGCTCCCGAATAAAACACATGGAGGCTTATTCTTAATTATGAATGTCAGGCCTAAGCTTGGCTTGTTTCTAGTCAGCTTTTCTTAAAATAAATTATCCCATTTATCTTTTGCCTCTGGACTCCTTTCTTTCTCTGTTTCTGTATAGCTTTCTTCACTTCTTGTTTCATGGTTGGTTGTGTGGCTGGATGACCGGGTTGAGTTCCCCTCTTCTCCTTTTCTCATTTCTTTGATCCTCTCTCTTTCCAGAGTTCTCCTTCTATTAATTCTCTCTTCATGCCAGCCCTGCCTATCCTTTCTCCTGCCTTGCTAATGACCATTCAGTTTTTTATTAGAGCAAACAGGTATTTTAGACAGGCACAGTAACACAGCTTCACAGAGTTAAACAAATCCAGCATAAAAGAAGGTAACGTATTTTTGCATCATTAAACAAATGTTCCCTAGCATAAACAAATGTAACACATCTTAAATTAATATTTCATGACATCTTTCAATTTTTCCATTTTTGTGGAACATTTCAAATGTGTCTATTTATTGTGGTATAATTTAATTGTGTGTTTGTGTTGTTATATGGTATCTCTAACCATTACTTCTACTTAATAATAATCAGCTAAGTAATAATATCTCTCAATAAGACAGCTCATAGCTTCTGTGTGGTATGGATTAAATTCCTAGTCTGTACTGGATATCCTGTGTATATCCTGGCAACAAAGCACGATTTCGACCAGAATCCAGGAGACCTATAATGGCTCCATCCCCATGCATGTGATGGTATATATTAAAAAGTCCAGATACAATATCTTCTATTAAAAAGTCCAGATACAATATCTTCTAGGTTTTGTGCTTTGTTTTGCTTTTTAAAAATGTATTTGGTTAGAGGGATTGTCACCTATGTGTAATTTTTCTGTACTCTCAACAGGTTACTTTTTAACAGTATTTTCTTTTCCTTTTCACAGCACTTTTTATGTTTTTTGGATATACAGTTGGCCGTTTCCTGGGAGGTTTAATTGTAGACAGATTGGAAATGTCTTTCAAGAACAAAATAAGATTTATAGTGTTGACATCTTTTGTATCAGTTTGTCTTTTTATATTAATCCTTTCTGTAGAGTGTGAAACAGCGAAATTTGCTGGAATCACTGAAGATTATGATGGGTAAATATAAGTTTTTGTACTAGATAATTATTTAACTAATAATCCAGGAGATAATTTCCAGAAAAATCATCCAGTAACAACATATATTTATATAACTCTTGGTGTTTTTAAACATATAAATGAAGTATAAAACACAGTTTTATTCTTTATATTAAAGTTGCATAACTCAGAGATATGTTTGTCTTGTATTTATAAATAATTTAGAATCAAAATTTGAACTTTGTATTAAGGCAGGTAGCAAGTACAAAATGGTATAAGAATATGTACACGTGATCTGAGCTTTTGTTCTTGAACTGATCTGTCAGCATTCTTGTAGATATCAAGGATGGATTTAAAGTATGTATGAGCAAGCATGCACATGAGCATTTTAATTTAAATTCAAAGCATTTGGCATTGGTTGATATTAAATATTGTACAGGAGAAATGCAACTGAAAACCAAAGGCTAAGCAAGTGAAAGGATAGAAGAGAACAAGAGCACTTTCCACTTTAATGAGTAGCTTACAGCAAACCAATGTCCAATACATGCTCCTGGAGCTGGCCCCAGGGTTAGAAAACGTGGCTTTAGCTTTGCTTCTCTTACAAATGGAGCCAAGGTCTTGAATTTGTAGACATAGCAAAAAAAGAGACACATCCGTAACTGAAAAAATGATAAATTAAAAGTCTTATAAAAATTAAAATCCTTTCCTGTGCAAAACCTTTTGTTAATCTGGTAGAGCAATCATACTGTGCAGTGAAGAAAATGAAAATCAAAGCCTGCACTTGGAGAATTAATGACATGTCAACTGAAAAAGATTCTCTGAACACAAAATTAATAAGACTTAATGCTAAATGATTCCTCACTCCAGAAAAAGAAAAATGGAAAAAAATATTTTTAAGTCTTTGTTTGTAAAATAAATTCCTCACATATCCAATGTGAGCAAAATCATTTATATATAAATTAAATATTTCTCACTTAATGTTTAAGCTAAAGTGCTGCTGACCCTCATATATGTGAATACTAAATGTTATGAACATGCTGCTTCTCTCTTAATTTGTAAATTATTTATAATTCATAGAATATCTTTTCAAAATGCATTTGAGTTAAAATAGAATTATGACATTTTCCCAAATAAAGATTTCCATATACTTCAAAGAGCCTATATACATAGAGCAAAAAAACAAAACAAAACAAAACAAAAGGTTATGAGTGGATAATACACTGCTTTAAAAATCAAAACAATGAAACCAAGTTGGAGGACTCAATGGCAACAAATAAATATTTATTTTGAAGCCAAAACAAATATGGTGGTATTGTATTTCCTGAAAATCTTTATAAGATTCAAAATAGCCAGGCAGTGGTGGCCCACGCCTTTAATCCCAGTACTCGGGAGGCACAGGCAGGCGGATCTCTGTGAGTTCAAGGCCAGCCTGGTCTACAAGAGCTAGTTCCAGGACAGGAACCAACACTACAGAGAAACCTTGTCTCGAAAAAAAATGTAGAACTCTGTTAATCAAGGAAGTGTTAAAAGCTTGTCAGAGGACCGGAATTTTGATCTTTGGGCTGGGTACAGATGCAATGAAGTAGAGACTCTAGAGCCATCTATAAAATTATTATTAGCTGACTTTATGGCCCTTGAAATATGTATATATATATGTATATATATATTTGTATGTGTGTATAACATCATATGGAGTAAACAGATTATAAATTTAGAAATATATGCATATGCATAGATGCATACAATACTATTTAGTGAAAAAATTAAGCCATGAGTTTGAAGGAGAGTGGGCAAGGCTTGGAGGAAAGAAAGGGAGTGGAGACATTTAATTATATTATAATCTCAAAAACTATAAAAATTTTAAAGAACAAAATTCATATTATATATAAATACTATTAGCATGGCTAGAGAGATTGTTCATGCTGAAGAATGCCTGTTATTCTTCCAGAGAGCATGAATTTGGTTCCAAGAACTCGTGTCATGTTATCCCAGCTCTGGGGGATCTGACATTCTTTTTGTGAGGGTACCTAACTCCATGACATGATCTTATACAGACACATGCATACTCACAAATAAAATATAATAAAAATAAAGATGTAATAATACTATTGGGTTGGTACCATTACATGTCTTTATTTTCATATAAACCAACTTGGAGACCCCATTTTGTATTACGTAGAGGAATTTAAAATGAACCATAAATATAAATTTACAATATAATATTCTAAGAATATAAGGGAAAATATTTTTGATTTTGAAGTTCCCTAGGATTTCTTTCACGAGATATAAAACACATAACCCAGGAAGAACATTGCAAATGGAACTTCATAAAAATTAAATCTGCCCTTTCAAGAACTTTTTTTTCCTGGGGGAAGGCTTGATACAGGGTCATACTATGTATGCCTGGTTGTTCTTGTATATAAACCAAGATGGCCTCAAACTTGCAGAGATTCATCTGCCTTTGTCTCTGCCTTGCAAAACCTGGGATTAAAGGTATATGCCATCATGTTTGGCTTTAAAAGACTTTTATGTTTTTAAATGAAGAAACAGATTTTAAAAAGAAATAATATATATATTGAAAATAAATATATAGAAAACTTAAGGTTTGTTTCTGATCATATAAAACATCTAATATAAAAAATTAACAACATAAATGGAGAAATGATTTTAAATAAGACTTATATTTATATTATTTATATTTATATAGCTGGAAATATACAGAAAGAATTTATTATTACTAATTAAAAATGAGAATAAAATGTTATAGTCTAAACTATTGTTCCTATGTCATGCAAGTAGGGAGAGATATATTGTGAAGAAGTCAGAATGAAATCTTGGTTCAGATTGACTTTGCCAGCACTGATCAAATTTTCGAAAGTCTGATGCCATCTTGTCTCTTTTCCATTTTTGTGTCCAAGTCACTCATGTGCCACCCTTTCCAACATCTGTTTACTAAGCTCCATCAGTTTCACTGTTACAAATGTTTCTATTCATGCACCCTTTCTACATTTACAACCCTTCTGCAATATTCCTTTTCTCTTAAGTTAGGTTGTTTTAAGTTCTCAGTGCATCTCTATCCTTCATGTGCTAATGTATACATGAGGTGGGTTAATGTTGAGTTTTAACCTTCCTGTTGCATTTTAGGTGTTAAATTTCTTGTCAAATTTAACCAAGAGTCTCCAGGAAACAATGTGGGGTCAAACCCTTAGTAGTGCTCGGCAGTTAAAAGTACATACTATAGACTTAGACACAAAATTTTTATTTTGATCTTTTATTTTATCTAATATGAAAGATAAGTACTCATTTAAGCACTGATTTGATGAGCAGGAGGGAGACAGTCCTCCACATACTGAATGACCAATACCTTAGGAAATTTAATCAGCATCAAATTGATTGCTTTATGTCTTAGCTGCAGTTGTTTCTATAGTAGAAGATGGCCTCTTTTTGATATTTTTCTCTCAATAAACTGAGCTATTCCTGCTATGAGCGAAAACAAAAACAAAACAAAACAAAATAAACCACCAAAGCTCTATTCCTAGGTCATGCTGCAGGTCATGGAGCTCCTTCTGTCATTCCTTGGAGCTCAGGTGCTGTTCTGAATTAGTGGCCCCCCTGGACAGGGAGGACTGACTAGAGGCATGAGAGAGACAGCCGTGAGCAGGATGATTGAGAGGAAGCATGAGAGATGCAGCTCTGAGTTCTGGTCAAATCACACAGGAGGGTGAGCGCTTGAACGGGTGTGGCTGGACTGGAATCCGAACAGCTGTGGAGTTCATTCAGCCTGCCCTGCCAAGATGTGAATGGCAGAAAATTCTCTCTCTCTGTCTCTCTGTCTCTCTCTGTCTCTCTCTGTCTCTCTCTGTCTCTGTCTCTCTCTCTGTCTCTCTCTGTCTCTGTCTCTCTCTCTCTCTCTCCTTTTCCTTCCTCTATTTTCTTAAATAATGGACAGGGATTGTAACTCCCTTCTCATGGAGATTTCTTCATATTAGTTCCTATGCCTATAAAGTTGCAAAACTATACATCTGAATATTTATTTTTCTAGATTTGAACAGCATTTCAATAATTGCACAAAATGATTTGTCCCAAAGGCTGAGAAGAATACACATTAGAACCCCCCTCTCAAGGATTTATAACTCTTTTCAGTGAGAGGCCTCAGTTTCCTGAAACCCCAATAGCTTTTTATTTTTTGTAGTGTTAATTTGGGTATTGTTTATTATAGAAAAAGGAAGGCACATCTGAGAACTCTATTTTGAGTTCATAATAAACAAGAAATCTATGTTTCCTGGTCTAAATAGTAAATACTATAGATCTACCTACTGGATTGTACTTTTTACGCATTTCTGTCTCCTTTTGCTTCCAAACTCATATAAGTGAACCCAATAGCTTTTTAAAGAAAATTTTCTTTACCTTCTTAGAGGGTCATGTGACCCACATTTTGGCACTAGTAGGTGTCACTACAGGTAGTGAAATGAACCAGGGAGAGGTGAGAATGAAAACTCCATCCAGATTGACTTTGTTAACCTGGATCAAACTTTGGGTGGTCTGATGCCAGGAAGTATAATGTCACCATATTCAAACACAGTATAATTTCAAAAAATACTTTCCTAGTGTAATAGCATCCCCAGTGCACATGGAAGCATGATTACATTGAAAGTCAACTCAGGATACATGTTATTTCTTCCAAGAAGGTATCTTATAGAGATAGGCTATCTGTATTATCTTAAGGACCTAAGGAAAGATTTGGCATGATCATGGTCATACAGACAGAGCAGAGATCATATCAATTACCTCTTTTCCTTGTTGTATGAGCTTGGGAGACCCCATGGCTATAAATGTAATGTAAGGATTATTTATATTAGCTCTGGTCCTGCCTCTGAGATCTTTATATTTCCTACCCAATGGATAATGCAGATCACATGACTATTCATCACCTCCAATTCACAGCTTTCTTGATGGAAGAAAAGGTTAAAAGTCCACTCCTTTGATAGGAAAACCATGAGCACTTAACATTTCTCGTTTCCCAGCTGATCTGTGAGCTGATCTGTGAGCACAAGGAGCTTTCTGCCTCTAAGGATAAACCATTTGGGGAAATCGATAGCTTTCAAAACATTTTTAAAAGGTAAGGGTAGGTAGAGAGTAGCCCAGTGTTTAAGAACACTTGTCCTCTTTCCAAAGGACCCAAGTTTGGTTTCCAAGACTCACATTGGGTATCATAACTGTCTGTAAGTCTATTTCCAAGGGATTCAATGACTATTTTTGCTTTCATAGATGTTGTACTCACACAGTGCATAAATATACATTCTAACAAAACATGTACACATGTAAGATAATTCTAAAATAGTTACATAAAACCTTTTACAAAATTTAAATATTCTACTTTAATATTTCACACAAGAACAATGGAAAAAATGTCCATATAAAGCAAAAATAATTATTTGCATTTATTTATCTGGTACCTGTAAAGATCATAAGAGAGCATCAGATTCCCTGGAACTAGAGTTACAGGTGGTTCTGAGCTGCACTGTGGATGATGGGAATGGAATTTTGGTCATCTGGAAGAGCAGGAAGTGCTGTAAAGGGCTAAGCTATCTTTCCAGGACTATCATGTGATATAATCTTAAATGTGCACTTTATGTTTTTATATTTTAGTAAAATCCGTGAAAAAAATTTAAATGAAAATATTTGCAAATCTTATTGATATATTGTTATATGCATCAACAATTTAAATGGTAATGTTATAATTGTATTTAATGTCAACTTCACAGGACAGGTATCCTTGGAAACCTCACAGCTCCATGCAATGAGAAATGTGATTGCCCAAACAAACACTATGCTTCTTTATGTGGAAGAAATGATAAAGAGTATTTCTCTGCATGCTATGCAGGCTGCACTGCTTATAAATACTTCCAAGGTGAAAAGGTAACTTTTATTTATTATGTTTTTTCTTTTCTGTAGATGGAGTGGTGGGCCGCTTCCTGCTGCCCAGCTCCCGGCCGCCGGCTAGCTTTACCCAAAATAATCACACAGAAACTGTATTCATTTAAACACTGCCTAGCCCATTATATCTAGCCTCTTATTGGCTAACTCTTACATATTATTTTAACCCATATCTAGTAATCTGTGTATCACTACAGTGTTGTGGCTTACTGGGAAAGATTTAGTGTGTCTGACCTGGTGGCTGGCTCCATGGTGGCTGCCTCACTTCCCTCTTTCCCAGCATTCTGTTCTGTCTACTCCATCTATCTAAGCTGCTGTCCTATCAAAGGCAAAGGCAGTCTATTTGACCAATGAAAGTAACACATAGACAGAAGACCCACCTACATCACTTTTCCAGTAACAGGTTCCTTATTTTTAGGTTTTAAAATAGAGAAGTAAAACCTAGTTTATGATTTTTGTGTTCACTTTCAGCAGCATTTACTGAACTTTGAACACAATCTTTCACACACCAAGAAGTTGCCTGATCCCATCCTGTGAGTCATCTTTCCTCCAAATGTGCCTTCTGCTGAGATTCAAAATGCCTATGCTGTATCTCTACTTCTGCTCCACAGTAACTCAGATGGACTAAGATTTTTCTTAATGGAGTGTTGAATCCAGTGCTTCACTTCCACATAAAATTTGAGAGAGCTTGGAGAGGAATTCTAGGCACAAAAGACTAGAGTTAAGCATGACTTCTTGGTAGCCGCATTTTCTTGGGTGGGTTGTGTTTGCTAGAGGCAAGCAAAGGAATGATTCCTTTAAGAGAAGGCTTCCTGACTCAGTGCTAGCAGCAAAAACTGCAACTCCTTGGTTAATGCTGGTCATGTTATGCAGAACTTTAACGGGGTCTCTGAGAAGTGTGTTACAAATTTCTTAATGGTGACATAGACCCACTGCATCCCTGGATTTGGGGCCATGAAGATGGCTCACAGAAGCAGTGAACATACCTCTGCCATGGTGAATGGAGCAGAGCCAACAGGCAGGGCTGCAGAGTTGGTCCTAGCCACACCCTCTTTGCATTAAAAAATGCACCCCTGGTCAGAAAACTATTACAGATACACAATAAGACAAATTCAGACAAAAATAAACCTCTGAATGGGACACAGAATATTTTAAAAAAATGTTTGTAGGCTTAAGAACAAAATGGGCTATAAGCAGTTATAGAACAAAAAAGTTTTAAAAAATAAAACAGTCTTGAAGTAGACATTAAAAGTAATAAAAAGTACAGACACATAGATTAAAGGAAATATTAAAAACATAGAGAATAGAAGCCACATAAAGAATAAAAATATGCAGAGTCTAGATTTTGTATACTACTGTGTTTTCTTTGATTTTTTTTTTTATTGTGAATGAGCTAAGTACAGAGAGACATTTCATTGTATAGGCTGGAAAGCTAAACCAAAATATGTATTTTAAAAGTATCTTGGTGTCAAAATTTAAGACTAAGGATATATTTCTTTGGAAAAGAGGTTCTGCTTTTGTTTTTGCAGAAGACGAGAACTTGCTGATTTCTTCCTGGCTAATGTGATTTGATGGAACAAGACACCCCCAAAAGGTCTCCATGAACCCTAAAAATACTTTGCCCTACAAACATCAGGCAGCAGTTTGGCAAAAACAATACCCAAATTTCCACAGTGGTTGTTTATAAATGTTTGTTTTCATTTAAAAGGGAATATGATATAATAGCTAAAACTTTATATTGATATGGATCTTAATCTATTGCTACAAATGTAAGCTCAGTTTTGTACGTATATTTCTACTCTTGTTTAAGGTATTATGTTCATATAACTCATTTAAAAGTGCAATATAGGATAGGATCATTTCAGATTCCCTATCTTCAGCTGCCCCAGGAACTAACTGGGGACCTCTCCTTAGGATATTTTGCATATCACCATAGAACCTTCATCTGG
>NC_022030.1:31560809-31564045 GCF_000317375.1 Microtus ochrogaster
AAAAAAAAAAATAAAAGTGCAATATATAATTAAGCAATACAGATTAATAGATTGTCATCTGTAATAAATATTAATTGTGTTAGGCTTTCTACATAAACAAATATATTTCAGTTAGATAGATAAATCTTCAACACTTCAAAAACCTGCAGAATATGGTATTTAAAACGTTTTATGAACTCAAACCTTTCTTGACAACGAGACATATCTGCTTTGGGCAGCACCAATAGAATTTGATGGGCATTGCAGAAATTCGTTATGGAATTCACTTTCATTGCAATAAGGCTAGCCATTTTGGCAAGAAACTGTTCTTGCCTGGAATTTTTGATGGTATGCTGTATGAACTGGACATGCAGAACCCACAGAAAAATGTCCACTTAACTTGCCTAAAGAAGGTGAGACTGTCTTTCAGGGTTCCTGCTTCATGAAAGAATAAATTACCAGACATTTTGAAGGACTGAAAAACTGCCAATATAGGAGAAACAGCCTTTTAAATTTTCTGATTCCTGGAAAAGTCTGCCAGATACTATGGGCTTGTAGGCTGAAGATGGATGCACCAATGTTACAGAAGAACTTTAGGTGACTGGACAGCCAGCTAGATGTCTCTGTTAATTCTACAGTTTTGGATGTTGCTTATAATCGTCTTCCTGTTTACTTAGGTAATATTTTATCCTTATGGGGTATTTGATGGAGTTGAAGACTGATAGTTATAATTTTCTTTAGTTATGATAAAAGATAATTTATATATGAAACTTTAGACTCAAAAAATTTTGCCTAATAAAAATACTGTACTTGTAATTCTTGCTTCATAATTGTTTTGTTATATGTAATTTTACTATGTTAAAGTTAACAACTTCCTTTTTAATTAGACAGAAAATGAGAGATGGTATGGGATGCCCTTCTGTATATGTGATGCTTTTATTGGTTGATGAATAAAACTGTTTGTACAAATAGCATAGCAGAGTAAAGCCAGGCAGGAAATCTAAATAGAGATGGAGAGAGAATAGGTGGAGTCAAAGATATGCCATGTAGTTACTGAAGAAGAAAGGATGCCAAACCTTATCGGTAGGCCTCAGCCTTGTGGTGATACATAAATTAATAGAAATGGGTTAATTTAAAATGCAAGAGCCAGTTGAAAATATGCCTACGCAATTGGTCAAACAATATTATAATTAGTATAGTTTCTGTGTGATTGTTCCGGCCTGGGTGGCAGGGAAACAAATGACCAGTCTCATTTCTATAAACTTATCTCATGGCATGAGATAAATTCATCAATGAAATTTCCTATTTTCTTGCTTGTTACCAATGCCCGCAATTCCTTTAAATTGTTCTTAATCTTTATTCTGTTGTAGAGAAAAATGAACTATTCTACCACTTGTCTAAGTTTGTGGGTTTTTCTTTTTATGAATTTATATGTATGCACATTTTGATACATGTATGCATGTGTTTACACAAGAGGCACATGTGTAAAACTATGACAGTATTTGATACTTAAAAGGGGAAGGCATACTCAATCTCAAGATATGTGAATGAAAGGGACAGAGAACACTCTCTGATGTCATTCCTCAAGAGCAGTATACCTTGAGTTTGGGGCCAGTTTTTCACAGGCTTGGAGATCTCCCAAGTAGGCCCCAGAAACTCACACATTTTTCTTTTGCAGCAGTAGGGTTAGAAGCACACCACCATGCTCAGATTTTTATGTGGGTAATGGGTATTAAGTCCAGGTCCTGATTCTTGGTACTTCAGGGATTTAATTTTCTGCCCATGAACATTTTATCACTACTAATTACATTTTCTTCAGTTTCTACCTTTTAACTAGTAAAAATTAAGGATCTGCATACTTAAAAATACTGTGTTTCCCCCCCCCCAGTTGTTTCCTAGTTTTTGTGAAGGGAACAGAGCAATAAGTAGGAATATTTACCAATACATATATATTTTGTCAATATCTTTAGTAGCATTTATAATTTAGTATCATATCAAGGTACCTTTTAACAAACATTAGTATAAAAAGATTTTTGCCATTTGTAAAAATCATTCTCCATAAATGATATATGTTAAAATAGCATTTAAGTCTTTAAAATGGGAAAAATTTAAATGAAATAGAAAAATATAATGACTCCCATGTAGAGATTTCTATCTTCAAAAGTTGACTAAGTTAATGTAAATCCCTGTTTTATACATGTATCTGTTTCTTTTCATATGCTGAAATATATAAACACAGTTGTAAATGTCCACCATGACACCATATAGTAAACGTACATTTACTAAGACCATGTATGAATATTGAGCTACATTCCTTTATGGTAAATCCTGATTTGGAACATCTATCTCAAGGAATTCTTAATATTTCTTTTATTTCTATGAAGCATAATTAATTTATAATGCATAGCAAATGTACAAAGATTCTACAAAGTAGCAATACACTATGTATGGAACCATTTGATATTAAGACAGGGGAAACAATAAAACATTTCCAGTGAGGAGTATAACTACCAGGGGTTGTCCAGAAAGACAATAATCCTTGATATAAATAATTGCTCTGAAGTAAAATTGACAAAAGCCATGACTATAATTAGACAAATTTGGTATGGATGGAACTGAAGAATGTGCAGAATCAGCATTAGTGCCACATGGGAAAGATCTGAAACAAAATAATTTTGACAAAACTAAGGAGAAATTCTCCCATTACTGAAACAAACAATGTTTTTTTTCATGGGAATAATCTTTTCAGTGGGGCTCCTTTAGACTACATCATATGCTCCTCAAAGATGCTCACTCTTTTGTTTGTTTTCGCTTAGTAATGTAATAAAAACACTTGGACTTTCCTCCATGGATCTTTTAACTTTGGTTGGTTCTTTTTGTTTTTTTCTATAGCTTTCATTGTAAGACAGCAAGGATGAGAACTTCTGTCAGCAGCGTCTCTAGCTCAACAGAGACCTCCTCATTAACAAAGCAGGAACTGGCTTACATCTCATCATAATCATGAAGGAACCCCTTATGTGCCAAAGGACAGTTGAGGACTTTCTGTCAGGGCTTACACTCAAACAGTAAATCAAAGCAAAAGCAAAGTGAAAAATGTGTCTCAGATAGGTGTCTGTTGAGCGGAGCAGCAGGCTGCTTCCCGCCACCTGGCTAGCTTTACCCAAAATAATTACATGGAAACTGTATTCCTTTTTTTTTGGATTTTCGAGACAGGGTTTCTCCTTAGCTTTTTGGTTCCTGTCCTGGAACTAGCTCTT
>NC_022030.1:31584555-31586678 GCF_000317375.1 Microtus ochrogaster
TGACTAAAAGCAGATTCTTTATTAACCAATAAAAGCAACTTATATACAGAAAGACTTCCCACACCATTTCCCCTTTTCTGTTTAAATAAAAAGAAAGGTTTAACTTTAGCATAGTAAAATTACATATAACAAAACAGTTATCAAGCAAGAATTATAGTTATAATATTTATATATGCTTTATATTTTATCATAACTAAGGAAAACTATAACTATCTATTCTTCAACTCTATCTAAGACTCCAGAAGAATTTAATATTACCTAAATTGACATTGTAAGCAACTTCCAAACCCCCAGAATTGACAGAGACATTGACATCTTGCTGTGTGGACAGTCACCCAAAATTCTTTTGAAACATTGGGGCACCCATATTTAGCCTACAGGCTCATAATATCTAGCAGATTTTTTTGAATTAACAAGAAATTTTAAGGGCAGTTCCATCTATGTTAGCAGTTTGTTAGTCACTTTCTTCTGTGTCCCGCAGACTCTTTAATGAAGTAGGAACCCTGAAAGATCATCTCACTTTTAGGCAAGTTCAGCAGTCATTTCTCTGGGGGTCCTGCATGTTCAGTTCATACAGAGTAACATCAAGCAGTCCAGGCAGAGAAGTTTCTTGCCCAAATGGCTAACCATTGCCATAAGGAGCCTCTTCGGTGCTCAACTTCCTCTTGAAGTAATTGGTGCTGCCAGGAGCAGATGGGTTTCATTGTTGTGAAAAGTCCTGAGTTCTTAAAACATTGTAAATGCCATATTATGAAGGTCTCTAAGGTCTCTGAAAGATTTGAAGAATACCTATCTTACTAAAATATATCTTTATATATCTAGTAAAGCTAACTAACATGACTAGAAGCTTGACTATTATAGATGATTATCTACAACCTATATTTCTCAATTATACATTTTAAAATGAACTGTACAAACACAATACACATATAACAAAATTGACCTAAAATTCATATCAATAAACCAACATCCATACTATTGAAATTAGTCATCTCTATAGCATATCCCCCTTTAAATGTAAAGAAACACTTACAAATAATATTTGGAATTTGAGCATAGTTTTCTCTAAACTGCTTCCTACTTTTGATTGGGTGAAGTAATTTTTGGGTGTTCATGGAGACCTTTTGGGTGGTCTTAGACTATTAAACCACATTAATCTGGAAGGATTCCACAGATTCTCATCCTCTGTGGAAACAAAAGAAGAATCTCTTTTCCAAAGCAACAAATCCTTAGATCCAAATTCTAAAGTCATGATTCCTTTAAAATATCTATATTGCTTTGTCTTAGCAGCCCATATAATGAAATGTCTCTCTGTGCTTAGCTCATTCACCATCAAAAAATTTTAAGAAAGCACAATCATATACATAATCTACATAATTTAGACTCTGTGTATTTTCCATCTTTTTGTGGTTTATTTTTCTTACTCTGTTACTTTTTCTGCAAGATTTATTATCTTTACCCTTTTAATGTATGACTGTCTGTACTCTTTTATATTACATTTACTGTCTCTTTACTCTTTTCCTTCTTTCTCCCAAGCCTACACACATTTTTTAAATACACTGTGACTTCTTTAGAGTTCTTCCATGTCTGAATCTGTCCTATTGTGAATCTGTCCTAGAGGGCTTTTGCTGTTGTTGTTGTTTGAGACAGGGTTTCTCTGTAGCATAGGAGCCTGTCCTGGAACTAGCTCTTATAGACCAGGCCTGCCTGGAACTCACAGAGCTTTTAAAATGGTAAGCAGTAGTCCTTGGTGCTGGCTCCACCCCTCTCTGCTTTTCAAAATGGCAGAGGTACCATTACTTCCAGCTCTGGGACCACCAGATAAGAGCAGTACTCATCACATTAACTCTGAGATGGAGCATGCAACACATAAACCCTTTTTATCTGAGTAAAAGCCAAATCTGCCATGCAGCACACTGTGTGGCCTGAAAATATCTCTATGTATGGCAGCAGGAATCTGCCATGATCTCCTGCTCATGCATGCCTAGTAGACCTGATTTTGCTCCCATTTTGAAACTGTACTCTTTTTTTGCTACTGCTGAATCAGGAAGACCTCTCTTAAAGGAGCTACTAGCAAACAGAGCCAGAACCTGCATTAAACTCTGTTTTTCTTTTTTTTTTTT
>NC_022030.1:31586778-31592925 GCF_000317375.1 Microtus ochrogaster
CCCCACTCCTCTCCCCCTCCCTCTCAAGTCTGAAGAGCAGTCAGGGTTCCCTGCCCTGTGGAAAGTCCAAAGTCCTCCCCCCATAAACTCTGTTTTTCGTTTCTAGAATTACTTTTCCAACATTCTCAGGTTTTATGTGGATTTAACTGGCACATGTTGGAGCACCAATTTGTTGTAAAAGGCTATGTGTTTGTTTCCCAATCACCGAGTCTCGTGAAATGATCACACAGAAACTATGTTGTTTGCAATACTGTTTGGCCAATAGCTTAAGCATCCATTGAGGTAGCTCATATCTTAAATTAACCCATTTCTATTATTTAATACTTTACTACAAGGATCATGATTTACTCTGAAGGTTATTGCATGTCTGTCCCCAGGGGAGGCTACCTGGCTTCTCTCTGACTTTGACTACTCTCTCTCTCTCTCTATATATATATATATCTTCCAGCCTGGCTATATTAAGCCATTGGCTGAACGCACATTCTTTATTAAACAATAAAAGCAACACATATACAGAAAGATTTCCCAAACCACATAAACAGTTAATAAACACACATAACATATTTTTCTTCTGAGGCTGGTATTAACTCATTCAAGGTGATGTTCTTATAATTCCATCCATTTAGTTGCAAATTTCATGATTATTTTACATCTGAGTAATATTCCATTGTGTCACTATACCATGTTTTCCTTAGCCATTCATCTGTTAATGTACATCTAGGCAGTTTTCTATTTCTGCGTTTATAAATAGATCAGCAATAAATATGTTTGAGCAAGTGTCTTTGTAGTAGAATGTTGATACCATTGGGTATTTGCCAAGAGTATTATGGCTGGATCTTTAGGTAGATTTTTGTTTTTAGATTCATAAGGATCTGCCACACTGATTTCCACAGTAGTGGTACAAGTTGGTACTCTTACCTGTTCATATAATTTAAATGGCACATTTAAATATTACCAACTGTTTCTTTTTTAAGTCAAGATTTGCACATTTTCTAATATTTTTATGCTTACTTATGGTATTATTTCTTTCCACATGAAGGATTTCTCCATCATTTCTGAAAACATTTCATTGGCATGGGATGTTAGGTTGGATGTACCTTCTATCCAACCACTTAAAGAAGAGATTTAAACTTTTTTGTGACAAATACAAAAGACAAACCACTTAAAGATTTATTTTTGCTCATGCTTTCAAAGTGTTAGTCCACTGTAGCTTGCTGCATTAGTTTTGAGTTTATGGAGAATCACTAATATGGAGCATTCATCTTATTGCATTTGGGAAGAAGAGAGGAATAAGTGAGTGTGTCTGCCTGACCGTGTTTTGGTTATTATTGTTGTTTGTAAGACTTATAATGACTTTTTTATTTCATTAGAGGTTATAGATAAATTTACATGTTTTTATTTGATCTTGATTTAACTTTGGTTAAGTGGTGCATATAACACAGAAACCATCCATTTCTTTTAGAATATCCAGTTTTGTGGAGTACGGGTTTTGCAACTATGTCTTTATGATTCTCAGGGCTTCCTTGGTCCTTGTTGTTATGACTCCCTTTCCATTTCTGATTTTATTAGTGTGGATATTGTCTCTTTTTCTTTTAGGTAATCTGAACAAGGGTTTGTCTATCTTGATTTTCTCAAAGAACCAACTATTTTTTTCACTGATTCTTTGTATTTTTCTCTGTTGTGGGAAGGTGTATAGCTTGCAACTACCTGCCTACTGGGGCATGGCCTCATAGACTATCTACCTGGATGCAGAAGTGCATCAGGCCCCTTTTCATCTCAGATTTCCCTTGGGCCCTATTTGTTGTTTGGTTTGCTTTGGGATCTGATCTACATCCATTGTTCAAGCAGAGAATCCTGACTTTGTAAGTTTTACCTTTCAATAAACATCAATCTATTTCTTAGTTCTGAGCTACTGTAGGATTCCTTTTTTTTATATAAGTGTCCAAGCTTTTTGCCTTCAGTTCTCTTTGTTTCTATTTCACTGATTTCAGCTCTCAGTTTGATAATTTCTTGCCACCTACTCCTCTTGGAAGTATTTGCTTCTTTTTTGTTCTAGAAATCTCTGGTGTGCTGTTAAGTTGCTATTATGAGATTTTTAGAATGCTTTTATGTAGGCACTTGATGGTATGAACTTTGCTCTTAGCATCACCTTCATTATGATCCATAAGTTTGAGTATGTGTAGTCATTTTCATTGAATACTAGGAAGCCTTTAGTTTCTATATTCCTACCTAGACTCATTCTTCATTTTGTTGAGAGTTGTTCAGTGTCCATGAGTTTGTAAGCTTGCTGTCCTTCCTGTTGTTGATACCCAGGTTTATTCCATGGTGATCTGATAGGATTCTTGTATCTTTTGAAACTTGATTTTTGTTTCAGTATTTGATCAATTTTGAAATTCCTTGAGTTGCTAAGAAGAATGTATATTATTTTGTGTTTGATTGAAACATTCTGGTAATATCTGTTAGGTCCATTTGGTGTATAAGATATGTTAACTACAGTCTTTTTCTGTTTAGTTTTTGTCTGGATGGCCTGTCCATTAGTGACAATGGGGTATTGAAGTCTTTCACTATCAGTGTGTATGGGTCAATGTATATTTTAAATTAGTAGTGTCTCTTTTATAACAGTGTATTTGCTTTTGGGAGGGACATAGGTACATAGAATTAAACAGTTATTTTTTGATTTTTTTGCTTTGATGAATATATAGCATACTTTCCCATTGCTTTTAATTAATTTTGGTTTAAAGTCTATTTTGTTAAATATTAAAATGGTTATACCAGCTTGCTTCTTAGGTCCATTTGCCTGGAATATCTTTTTCCAACACTTTACCATGAAATAATATCTGTCCTTAATGTTGAGGTGTGCTTCTTGGATGAAACAGAAGGATATATCATGCTTTTACATTCTGTCTGTTAATCTGTGTATAGTGGTTTCAAAGATAATGGCCACCAAAGGGAATAGCACTATTAGGAGGTATGGCATTATTGGAGTAGGTGTTGCTTGGTTGGAGGAAGTGTGTCACTATGGGGCATAGGCTTTGACGACATTTTCTTAAGCTTCGCTTAGTGTGACAGTCAACTTTCTGTTGCCTGCAAGATTTAACACTCTCAGCTCAGCAGCACATCTGCCTGCATGCTGCCATGCTCTCCTCCATTATCATAATTGACTGAACCTCATAAACTCTAAGTGAGTCACCCTCAATTAAATGTCATCTCTATAAGAGTTGTCATGGCTGTGGTGAATGAGTGAAAACACTAAGACAGAAGTTAGTACCAGGAGTCGAGGGGTAGCTGTGAAAAACCTGACCATGTGTTTGTTTGGAGAAATTTGCACTTCAGTACATTGGGTTTGAAAAGAAGTAGAATGCTTTTAACACCACTTAATGAGGCATACTAGTAGGAACATGAACGGCAAGAGTCCTTATAATGATCGAAATGTTGGGAGCTTGCTATAGAGGTTTCAGAGAACTTTAGTACGTTGCCTACAAATCAATGATTTCTGTGATACATTGGTGAAGAAAAATGACCCCCTTTGCCCTTATCTGAAGAGTCTGTCTGAGATTAGGGTGAAGAGTTTTGGATTAATTCCCATGGCAGAAAAAAAAATCTCAACACATCCTAGTATAGACTCTGCCTTGTGATTTTTAGTGGTAACTCAAATGAAGGAGTATTATGAAAAAGATTAAACTGAGCAGGATTAGTTACAAAATGTAAATTTGGAGGAGAAAAAGAGCACCAGGGTGTAGAATGGGGCAAAATGTTATCTTCAAGGAGATAAATGGAGTAATAAATGAAATAAAGGGAGTTGTGACCTCAGAGCAAGATTCTACAGCATCTAAGTTTCCAACTTGTGAAATGGAATTAACCAAAAATTCAAAGTCAAGTGTGCTAGTACACTCCTTTAATCTCAGTACTGGGAAGGCAGAGGCTGGAACATCTCTGAGACAGAGGTCAGCCTGATCTAAAGATCAAGTTCAAGGATAGCCAAAGTGAGGCAATAAAGGAAAACTGAAAGCTTGTGAAGATGCAATTAGTCAAGGTGGACATGTTCCAGCTCAAGTACGCAGCAGAATTTGGCAGCTTTGTCCTTGTGGTTCTGGCTTTAGAGTTAAGGATAGAGGAAACAGATTACAAAAGTGGCCTCTGTGCCTAAGGACAGTTTCTGAGGTCAGGCATGTATCAGGGGTGTTTCCTTCAACTATTCTCACACATACACCTTGGATTTCTTTGAAGGATTTAAATAGTTCCTCCAATTATTTGTGCTTTACTGAATTTCTTTAAGATATTCATTCATTTCCTCCTTAAGAATCCTCTATAATCTACATCTATCTAGTTGGTTTTATGGTATTTTTCTTATGCTTCAGATATGTTGGAATATTCAGGGCCTGGTACGGTAAGATAGTTTGACTCTGGCAGTTACTGTGTTCTGATGTTGGCCTCTACGCATCTGGGTTTGGGTTAATTATACTTCTAGGTACTGATATCTGGGTTTGTCTTCATTGAGAGGGTGTTTTTTCCCCTGATTTCAGATTTTTCTTTAGATTTTTAGTATATTGACTGTCTGTTGCCTGTTTTAATGGCTTGCTCAGTTGATTTTTTAATTTAATTTAATTATTATTTTATATTCATTGGTATGAAGGTCAGATGCTCTAGAACTGGAGTTACAGACAGTTGTGAGCTGCCATGTGGGTTATGGGAATTGAACTCAGGACCTCTGGAAGAGCAATCTGTGCTCTTAGACACTGAGCCATCTCTCCAGCCCCTCAGATGATTTTTTCCCCCACTGGAAATGCTTTCTGGTGTTGGAGACTGCAGGAAGAGGAGGCTGGAAGAGGGTGGTCTATTGCAATGCTAGGAGTGACCTGAGAATTGGATGTGGAATCACATAGAGTGTTGGGGAATATCCAGGGATAGTCTACCTGGTCTTCTGGCAGGAAATGCCTAATTTTTCTAATATGTTTAAAAGATTATTTATATTGCTCTGTTTCCCAGCTATTAATTGATTTTATTCGAGAGTACTCACTTTGCTGCTACACCTATTTTCTGAAATTTAATTTACTTTTAGATTATGATGCTATGATTTCACAAAACCCAAATATCTAGCAATATTACACATATTTTATTCTTTTACTTGTAGTTTCTAATACAAGCAATTTTCTTGCTACTAACTCCACCAGCTATATCTAGAAATATATTTCTGATAAAGAGGAAAAAAGAAGTCAGTCATGAAGCAATACAAAATGGTTAAAATGAACAATGATGAGTTCTCTTTTTTTGGAGACCTTGCTTGCTTGAAATGGACTGCAGACATTGATTAACTTGCTTAGGTTCTTATTAATAAAAACATGTTGGTGTCTGTTTTTTGATAAGATTTTGATTAATATGATCTCTTTAGTATTCAGTTCTCACCCAAGTTCTAGCCTTTCAGGTAATTCCTCATCTCCATTCCCATATGTTTCTGATTTGTATATCTCATCATTTGACTTCATTTTCCATGTATTTATCCTACCCTGCGCTCTAAAAACAGAGTTTTCTGTCCAAGCGCTACTTCCTTTTCCATTTCATTTTCTGACTAATGTCTACCCCTCCTACTTGCTTCACATTAAGATGCTCCTGAAAAGGTAGCTTTCTTATTGTTTCCATGACAATTTAGGGCATGTTCTATCCTCCTTCTCCTAAGTACCTCTCACTGAGACTTTTCTCAGCAGAATGGACTTCTGTTGCACCTCCTTCTTTTCTTTAGGTTCAGGTTTGAGCTATTTCCTCCCATTCCTTGCAGAGGGTTTAGAGCTTGAGTTACTGATGCATTTCTTTCATCTGATGCTAATGTATGGACTTCTTATTTTTTTTAAAAAACTTTATAGAGTATAACATTGTGAAATCTTGCCAGGTGACAACTAAACTGTATGTTTTCAGTCTTGTTTTCAATCACCTTACTTTTTATGCTTTGGAGACAATTACTGCACAGCATTTTGGTTCTTTGGATCTGTTCAGTATGCTTTTTTACATCGGTTCTGCCCCAGAAGTCAATCATATTCTTAGAGGCCTATAAAGGGATCCTTTGATCACATCAGAAAGATAGAAAAGAGAAGTGAAATCAATATTCTATTTTCTTGTCTTCTGCTGCCTCTCTCTCTCTCTCTCTCTCTCTCT
>NC_022030.1:31593025-31601968 GCF_000317375.1 Microtus ochrogaster
AATGGCACACGATATTACCAACTGTTTCTTTTTTACAGTCAATATTTGCACATTTTTTTTGTTTTAATGTTTTTTTGTGGTACTGTTTTTTTTTTTTTTTTTTTTTTTTTTTTTTTTTTGGGGTTTTTTTTTTTTTTTTTGGTTTTTCGAGACAGGGTTTCTCTGTGGCTTTGGAGCCTGTTCTGGAACTATCTCTGTAGACCAGGCTGGTGTCGAACTCAAGAGATCTGCCTGCCTCTGCCTCCTGAGTGCTGGAATGAAGATTTTTCTTTTTCCTTATTAAAACTTCTGTGGTTTTCTTGCTTTTGTTCCAGGTAATTATACAGAGATTCCAGAAAAGTCTTTCATATCTACTTTCTACATATTGACCTATAGGATTATTTTACTTATTTTTTGTTACATAATGCATTCCATCAGCATTGAATTTTGTTGTTCTTTATCTTTTATGATGTATATAAGCTTATACCTTTGTCTTGGTAATTCAGTAATCTCAGCAACCAGAATGACTTCTAAGAATAAATACGAAAGTTCCCAAAACTACTGTTGCATTGCCAACATCCGTACAACTTAATATCTCATTCCATTGTGTTTTTTGTGTTTTTTTCTTTTTGATATTTTGAGGCAGTATTTCTCAATGTAGCCCTGTCTGTTCTGAAACTCACTTTGCCAAAAAGAGTGGTCCCATACTCACAGTAATCCTGCCTTTGCCTCCTAAGTACTGGGATCAAAGGTGTGCACTGTCACAACCTGGCTCTACTTTAGTTTTTTGTTTTCTGATTCTTTCACATCCTTTCTGCTCTAACCCTTGCTGTGTTTGGTCACTGAACTTGTTAAGCATATTTGAGCTCCCTGCCTTTGTGATGGACTGCTTTTCTTCTCTTATCTTTAATGTAATTCTCTTAACTAGAACCATATGATCCATCATTTGTGCATTCTCTAATCCTGCTAAGTACAGAAGTATTTGTATAAACACTGCCTGAAATTTTGCCTTGCCTTTTTTTCTTCGTAGTAGCCACATAATATTACATAAAACCTTTTCTGTTGTATAATTGTTCACCTTCCTAAGGAGAATGTTCTGTAAATGGCAAACAAATATCTGTTGTATTCTTTACAATATATCCTTAATTTAAACTGTTGTTTGACATACAGACATTAAAAAACTTTGACAGAAAGATAATTTTAGCTTGTTTGTTTTTATATTTATGCTACTTTACATGTCTATTCATCAACTAGGCTGATACAATTTTATACTCTTATTTTCTTAACCCCTCAGTCTCAGGGCATTTTTAACTTATTTTTTTTCTAGCTCAAGGCATTTTAAATGGCCTAATAAATTCCTATATAATTTCTTCATCTCTGTGGTGGTTTGAATTTATTTGACCCCCATAGGTTCTTAGGAAATTGAGTGTAAGGTGCTGTGGCCTTGCTGGAAGAAGTGTGTCACTGTGGGGGCCAGCTTTGAGGTCTCATATACTCAAACTACCCCAGTGTAAGACTCAGTTTACCTCCTGTAGTCGGAGGATCAAAATGGGAGCACTTAACTCCTTCTCTAGAACCATGTCTTCTTGAGTGTTGCAATGTTTCACAATGACGAATATGGACTAATGGTCATTGTATCTCTCCACAGTAAGAAACCCCTAAGACAATCTCCAAACACTGTGCAAGAATTTCTGACGTGTGTGTGTGTGTGTGTGTGTGTGTGTGTGTGTGTGTGCACTTCTGCCTCTCCAGTGCTGGAATTACAGTTGCTGTTCTGTATACTCCTGAAAATATTTCATCTCAGAAACAATGCGTTTACTCTGCTTAAAAAAATTAACACTGCCATGATTATACACAAAAGAAATTATGAACATTGTTACACAATCTTTCACAGTTGGGGTATTGTCTATATTCCAAATCTAATATTGCATTTCTAAATAATGTATGGCAGGTCTAACACGAGTATATTCATTAAAACTAGGTTGCATAATCTGGATGTGATTGCAAATGTCTTTAATCCAGTACTCTGGAAGAAGAGGCAAACAGATCTCTGTGAATTCCAGACCAGCCAGAGCTATATAATGAGACCCTATCTATGGAATGCTGAGAGCAGGAAAATATTCTTCTTCATGAAAAAGCCCACCAACTGGTTATCCAAAACTAAAATGTCAACCCTAAAAGCATATATACAAATAATATTATACAGATTGAGCAACTTGCATTAAGAAAAAGAGGCTATGAATTTAAAAGGGGACACATAGAAAGCATTGGAATGGAGAAAATAAGGGGGAAAGTAATCATTATATTTTAATATCACTAAATTAAAAATATTAACATAAAAACAATCAAAACTCTGTAAGTCTCCCTTTAAATATTTATTTAATTTTTATTTTAATAATGCTAAAGCTATTTTCTCCTCTCTGTTTCTGAAATACTGTATTTATGTTCAATATTTACAGACATACTACAATTGCTCTTGCATTAAGGAAGGCCTGACAACTTCAGATTCCGATGGTCATTTTATTGATGGCACTTCTGGAAAATGTAGTACCAGATGTGACTCATTACCCTTGTTTTTTGCTTTTTTCTTTTCTTCCATTGTTTTTGCTAATTTGTCTACTGTATCTGTCAACTTGTCTATTCTCCAGTAAGTATGTAATTTTCATGATTTTTATTTACTTAATACAAAAGAAGGATATATTTAGAAATAGTTCAGATTATTATAGTCAATATTTTTGTGTTTTATAGGATAATATTCATATTGTTAAAATTAATTTAGAATCATATTTTTTCTTTTTACTTGTTCATTATTTATATAACACATCGATGTTACATTTGGTCTCACATTAAAATAAGTGTACAGTTTTGGACTTTCACATATTACTTTCAAATTTTGTAGAAAATATAGGTATCTGTTCACCAGTAACAAACTAAACTTACATTTATTTTGTTTAACACAAATGAAAAATCCATAAACAGGAAATTTTCAATTGTAACCTATTTTAGTGTAAAGTTCCTTCACTGGCCTAGGTATTTAATCCAGTTCTACATTAAAATCCTGACTATGAGGAAACATTAGAGTCATCTACAGGAGAACACAGTAACTTTTACAATTTTAACTTATTATTCTAAATTGAGCCCACATTTTCATGCATATGTTCTTCCAGAAGAGTATAAGTTTACCTAACATTGATTTTTATTCTAGGAGCAGATTAAAAAGGCATATTCTGAAACTTTTTCTTGTAAAAAAAAAGAGGTTAACAACTGTATTTGAATCCTAACTGTCATGTAAGAGCTGAATAACAAAATATGGCTTGTTTCTGGCATGATTTCCATTAGCTGTGGAGTTAAGGTAGAGACAGAAATGTGTAGACTCTCCTAACAAGTGTATGGTTCTGATGGAAGAAAAGGCCTGATGAAGAATAAGAAGGAGCTAGAGGGGAGGAAAAATGGGGGTGGGTTTGATCAAAACTCATTATATGAAGAGTGGAATTCTCTATAAAAGAAAAGCAAAATTGGTAAGATACATGTTGTTTTATTTTTTCTATGTAGTTCCATCATTTTGCTTTCTTTTCTGAACAAGGTCTTCTTATATAAGCTAAGGTACCCTCAAACACATAATCCTCTGTTTCTGCCACTTTCTTGATGGGCTTTACAATGAGATAGACATCTTTTAGGTAGATTGAAGAGAGTAAGGATAATGGAGCTAAAAAAGGAAATAGTCAAAAAGAAAATGAGAGTGTAATGATAATGTTTCTAGAAAATATGATAGAGCATATTCAGGAAGTACTTACCTTTCTAAATACAAGACTAGGGCTATAGAATCATATTCAGACTTTCCATTTGTGCATTTAAAAGAATTATAGTTCTAATAACTAATGTATAAAATCAGACAAAGATAAAATGCAAAATAAGCCATGCTTGAATTGATAAAAAAAACCTCAGTGTGTATAGAAACGTTTTACCATGTCTGAGGACCTCTATTCAATCCTTCGAATTCACATGGCAGAAAAAAAAAAAAAACAGTTCTTGAAAATTTTCCTTTGACTCCTGAAGCATCTCCTCTCTAACCCCCTCTTGTGTATGCACACACATATACACAGAAAGTTTTAGAAAATTACGAATATGACTTCTTTAAAGATGGTTTGAAATATACAAGCCAAATGTCTTTTTCAGCCCTCTCCCAAGGTCCCCATGCTCCCAATTTACTCAGGAGATCTTGTCTTTTTCTACTTCCCATGTATATTATATCTATGTATGTCTCTCTTAGGGTCCTCATTATTGTCTAGGCTTTCTGGGATTGTGATTTGTGGGCTGGTTTCCTTTGCATTATGTTTAAAAACCATTTGTGAGTAAGTACACATGATAGTCTTTCTGGATCTGGGTTACCTCACTCAAAATGATTCTAGATCCATCCATTTGTTTGCAAAATTCAAGATATCGTTATTTTTTTCTGCTGTATAGTACTCCATTGTGTTAATGTACCATATTTTCCTTATCCATTATTCGGTTGAGGGGGATTTAGGCTGTTTCCAGGTTTTGGCAATGACAGACAATGCTGCTATGAACATAGTTGAGCACATGTCTTTGTGGCACGATTGAGCATCCTTTGGATATTTACCCAAAAGTGGTATTACTGATTCTTGAGAAAGATAGTTTCCTAATTTTCTGAGAAATTGCCACACTGAAATCCAAAGAGGCTGTACCAGCTTGCATTCCCACCAGTAATGCAGGAGTGTTCCCTTTACCCCACAACCTCCCCAGCATAAGGTGTCAGTGTTTTTGATCTTGGCCATTCTTACAGGTGTAAGATGGAATCTCAGAGTTGTTTTGATTTTCATTTCTCTGATGACTACAGATGTTGAATATTTCCTTAATCATCGTTCATCCATTTTAGATTCCTCCATTGAGAGTTCTCCTTTTAGGCCTGTACTCCATTTTTTTTATTGGATTGTTTGTTCTTTTGATAAGCAATTTCTTTGAGTTCTTTGTATATTTTGGAGATCAGACTTCTGCCTGTTGTGGGGTTAGTGAAGATATTTTCCCATTCTGTAGGTTGTCATTTTGTCTTGTTTACTGTGTTCTTTGCTTTAAAAGCTTTTCCGTTCCAGGAAGTCCCATTTATTAATTGTTTCTCTCAGTGTCTGTGCTACTGGGGTTATATTTAGGAAGTGGTCTTCTGTGCCAATGTGCTCAAGTGTACTTTCCAATTTTTCTTCTATGAAGTGCAGTGTGGCTGGCTTTATGTTGAGGTCTTTGGTCCATTTGGACTTGAGTTTTATGTGTCGTGATAGATATTAATATATTTTCATTCTTCTACATGTTGATTTCCAGTTATGCCAGCACCATTTAAAAATATGCTTTCTTTTTTCCAATTTATATTTTTTTTTGCTTCTTTGTAAAATATCAGGTGTTTGAAGGTGTGTTTGAAGATCTAATCCAGATCTTCAATTAGGTTCCATTGGTCCTCTTGTCTGTTTTTATGCCAATACCAGGCTGTTTTCTGTACTGTAGCTCTGTGGTAGAGTTTGAAGTAAGTGATTGTGATGCTTCCAGAAGTTCTTTTATTGTACAGAATTGTTCCTGCTATCCTGGGATTTTTGGTTTTCTTATATTTTTAGTTGTGAGCCTAGCCTTTAACGGCTGAGCCATCTCTCCAGCCAAGTTTTTTTTGTTTTTGTTTTTGTTTTTTGTTTGTTTTTTGTTTTTTTTTGCTTTTCTATATGAAGTTGAGTACTGTTTTGATGTCTGTGAAGAATTTTTGCTAGGATTTTGATGGGCATTGCATTGAATCTGTAGAGTGCTTTTGGTAAGATTTCCACTTTTACTATGTTAATTCTACCTACACAAGAGCATGAGAGATCTTTCCACTTCCTGGTGTTTTCTTCAATTTATTTCTTCAAAGATTTAAAAGATTTAAAATTCTTGTCATACAAGTCTTCCACTTGTTTGGTTAGAATTACTCCAAGATATTTTATGCTATTTGTGGCTATTGTGAAGGGTGATGTTTCTCTGATTTTTTTCTCAACTCATTTATCATCTATGTACAGGAGGGCTATGGATTTTTTTGAGCTAATATTGCATTCTGCTACATTACTGAAAGTGTTTATGAGTTGTAGTAGTTCCTTGGTATAATTTTTGGGGTCTCTAATGTAAACTATCATATCACCAGCAAATAGTGAGAGTTTGACTTCTTTTCCGAATTGTATCCCCTTGATCTCCTTTTGGTATCTTATTGCTCTAGCTCAGACCTCAAGAACTATATTGAATAGATTTGGAGAGAGTGGAAAACCTTGTCTTGTTCATGATTTCAGTGGGATTGCTAGGAGTTTCTCTCCATTTAGTTTGATTGTTGCTGTTTACTTGCTATATATTGCCTTTATTATGTTTAGCTATGTTCCTTTTATACCTGCTCTCTCCAAGACCTTTATCATGAAGGGATGTTGCATTTTGTCGAAAGCTTTTACAGCATCTAATGAGATAATCATGTGGTTTTTATTTTTGAGTTTTTTTTTATATGAATTACACTGACAGATTTTCATGTGGTGAACCATTCCTGAATCTCTGGGATAAAGTTGACTTGATCATGGTGGATTATGGTTCTGATGTGTTCTTGGATTTGCTTTGCCAGTATTTTATTTACTATTTTTGCATCAATTTTCATGAGTGAGATTGGTCTGTACTTCTCTTTCTTAGTAATGTCTTTATGTAGTCTGGGTATCGGGGTAATTGTAGCCTCATAAAAAGAGTTTGGCAATCTTCCTACTGTTTCTATTGTTTGGAATAATTTGAGAAGTGTTTGTATTTATTCTTTGAAAATCTTATAGAATTCTGAGCTGAAACCATCTGATTCTGTATTTTTTTTTTGGTTGGGAGACTTTTGATGACTGTTTCTATTTCTTCAGCAGTTGTAGGTCCGTTTAATTTGCTTATCTGATCTTGATTTAATTTTGGTATGTGTTATTTATCCAGAAATGTATCCATTTACTTTATTTTCCAATTTTGTTGAGTATGGATTTTTAAAATATGACCTGATAATTTTCTGTATTTCCTCTATATCTCTTGTTATGCCCCATTTTCATTTCTGATTTTGTTAATTTGGATATTTTCTCTCTGCCTTTTGGTTAGTGTGGAAAGAGGTTTGTCTATTTTGTTGATCTTCTCTAATAACCAACTCTTTCTCTCATTGATTCTTTGCATTGTTTTCTTTGTTTCTATTTTGTTGATTTCAGCTCTCAATTTGGTTATTTCCTGATGTCTAGTTTCTTGTTGAGTTTCCTTCTTTTGTGCTAACATTTTTAAATGTTCTTTAATTCACTAGTGTGGGATTTTCCCAGCTTCTTTATGTAGGCATTTAATGCTATGAACTTTCCTCTTAACACTGCTTTCATTGTATCCTATAAATTTGGGTATTTTGTGTGGTCATTTTCATTGTATTTTAAGAAGCCTTCAATTTCTCCCTTTATTTCTTCCTTGACCCATTGATGATTCAGGTGAGTATTGTTTAATTTCCATGTGTTTGTGGGCTTTCTGACATTAGTATTGCTGTTGAATTCTAGTTTTAAGCCATGGTGATCTGATAAGATACATGAGGTAATTTCAATTTTTTTGTATATGTTGAGGTTTGTTTTGTTACTGATATGCGGTCAGTTTTTGAAAAGGTTTCATGAGGTGCAGAGAAAGTATATTCCTTTATGTTTGGATGGAATATTCTATAGATGTCTGTTAAGTCCATTTGAGTCATAACATCTATTAGTTTCCTTATTTCTTTGTTAATTTTTTTGTCAGACTGGCCTGTCCAGTGGTGAGAGGGGAGTGTTGAAGTCTCCCCCTGTTATTAGTATGTAGGGCTTAATATCTGATTTAAGGTTTAGAAGTGTTTCTTTTATGTATGAGGGTGCCCTTGTTTTTGAGCCATAGATCTTCAGTATTGAGGTTTCCTCTTGATGGATTTTTCCTGTGAATAATATGAAATGTCCTTCTTTGCCTATTTTGATTGATTTTAGCTTGAAGTTTATTTTGTTAGCTATTAGGAGAGCTACACCAGCTAGTTTCTTAGATCTATTTGATTAGAATGTTTTCCCCAACCATTTACTCTGAGGCAACGTCTGTCTTTGAGGTTGAGATGTGTTTCTTGTATGCAGCAGAAAGATGGATTCTGTTTTTGTATCCAATCTGTTAGCCTGTGCCTTTTTAATAGGTCAGTTGAGTCCATTTATTTTAAGGGATATTAATGACCAGTGATTGCTATCTCCTGTTAATTTAGTTTTCATTGTTCGTGATGTTACTTTGTGCATTTATCTCTTCTTTGGGATTTGCTGCTATGAAGCCATCAATTGTGTGTGGTTTTGTTGATATAGCCAACATCTTTGGGTTGAAGTTTTTCTTCTAGTATTTTGTGTAGGGCTGGGTTTGTGGCTAGGTATTGGTTAAATCTGGTTTTGTCATGGAATATCTTGCTTTGTCCGTCTATGGTAATTGAAAGTTTTGCGGGTATAGTAGTCTGTGCTGGGATCCACGGTCTCTTAATGTCTGCATAATGCTCGTCCACGACCTCCTGGCTTGACCTTCTAGCTTTCATTGTATCCAATGAAAAGTCAGGTGTAATTCTGATAGGTCTGCCATTATATGTTACTTGGCCTTTTTCCTTTGCAGCTCTTAATATTCTTTTTTTTGTGACATTAGTATTTATTAATATTGAAGCAATCCGATTTTTCCTTCAGTCCTAGTGACCAAATTCAGCACCTTGTGAGTGATGAGTGATCAACAATGATTTCTTTGCATGTAGTAAGGTTCATAACTGAAACCACATTCCAAGGATATGATTGAAATACTGATTTATTTTAAATAACCGTATGTGAATAATTTACAAAAGTGCACACCACCACTCACAAACATGAAAACATGTACACAAGAAATAAAAATTTAGAAATAAGCTTACTAGGTTCACGTGGGCAATCACTC
>NC_022030.1:31602178-31615812 GCF_000317375.1 Microtus ochrogaster
TATTATGTGGTGAGTGGAATTCTTTTTTTTTTTTTGATCCAGTTAGTTTGGTGTTCTGTAAGCTTCTTTCATCTGCATCGGCATATCTTTCTTTAGGTTGGGAAAGCTTTCTTCTATGATTTTGTTAAATATATTTCTGTGCTTTTGAGTTGACCTTCTCCTTCTTCTATACCTATTATTCTTTGGTTTGGCTTTCTCATTGTATCCCATATTTCCTGGATATTTTGGGTTAGCTTTCATTAGATTTAATGTTTTCTTTGACTAACGAGTCTATTTCCTCTGTTATATCTTCAGCAATTTGTAGTGATGAGGCGAGCAGGCCTGCTTTTGTCCCACCAGCTCCTACAAGGCTAGCTTTACACCTGAAATAACAACACACAAATTGTATTCATTTAAACACTACCCGGCCCATTATATCTAGCTTCTTCTTGGCTTCTCATATCTTGCTTTAACCCATATCTAGTAATCTGTGTATCACCATGGGGTCATGTCTTACTGTGAAGATTCTAACCCATGTCTATCTCGGGCAGGAGCTTCATGGCATCTTTCTTCCTCCCAGCATTCTGTTCTGTCTTCCCTGCCTACCTATGTTCTGACCTATCAGGCCAAGCAGTTTTCTTTATTAATTAACCAATGAAAGCAACAGATAGATAAAAGACACTCCTACATCAGCAATTGAGATTCTCTCTTCCATCTCTTGTATTCTGTTGTCCATGCTTCCATTTGTGGTTCTTGATCATTTTCTCATGATTTCTGTTTCTATAAATCCCTTGGCTCATGTTTTCTTTATTGTTTCTGTTTCAGTTTTCAAATCTTGAATAGTTTCTTTCATATGTTTGATTGCTTTTTCTTGGTTTTCTTTAAGGGATTGCTGATGTCTTCCAATTGTTTGCTTGTCTTTTCATCCATGGATGAATTTGATAGAATTTCTCATTTCCTTTTTAAGTGTTTCAAACATTCTCCTAAAGTTATTTTTAGATCATTGTCTTCTGCTTCATCTGCATTTGGTTGTTCAAGCCTTGTTGTTGTAGGGTATTTAGGTTTAACTGGTGTTACATTGCTCTTTGTGGTGTTGCATGTTTTCTTACCTTTTCTATTCATCTTTTCCTCTAATAGGTATGGTTGGGGCTGTCTGTGATTCTGCTGATTTACCTTCTAGGTGCCAGTGAATCCAAGGCTCAGATGGTTGTCAGTGATGTGGTTCTAGTTATCCTGTTGGTCACTTGGTGTTCCTGGAGGTCGCTCAGCACTCCCTGGCTTTGCTTCTGCTCCCTTGGAGTTTGCTATCTCAGGCTTGCTCTAGCCTATTTTGTTGGCTCAGACCTGTTTTTGGAAATGTCCCTGGTCTGAATCCATTCCTGCAGAGGTCCCTGGCTTGGCGGTTGTTCCCACAAAGGTTTCTAGTTCTGATCTACTCCCTCGAAGGTCCCAGACTTAGTTTTGCCCAGACCTTCAGACTCAGGCTTTATTGGCTCAGGCCTTTTCCTTCGGAGGTCCCAGACTCAGGTTCAGACCTGCAGAGATCCTGGCTCAGGCCTAGTTCCTCAGAGGTCCTATACTCAAACCCATACCCACAGGTGTCCTGGCTTAGGTCTACTCCCTTGAAGGTCCCAGATTCATGACCAGACTGCAGTGGTCTCTGTCTCTGGCACACTTGCTCAGCCGTTGCTCCCCTGTACCTGCTTCTGTGGAGTTCGCTGTCTCAGGTCTTCTCTGGCCAAGGTTTCAGGCTCAGTTTTGCATTCATAAATGTCCCTGGTCTGGATCTGCTCCCGCTCCTTTGGAGCTCACTTTCTCAGGCCCACTCTAGTCTAGGTAGCTCGTTCAGTCTTGCTCCCGTGGAGCTCATTGCCTCTGTATTCCAATTTATATTTAAAATTCTGCAAGCTGGCAGGTGAGAGACCTGGCTGTAGACTGTACCACCATGGCCAACACACACCTTATTCTGTTCCCCCAAGACCCGCTCTGCCATCCAACCCCAACCCACCTCATCAACCTCCCTTTAGCTAGCCCTCACCCCAAACCCCAGCAGAGTACATAGGCACAAACATAGCCCACACCAGTTGGAAGAAAAGACGTCCTAGGCACAGGTACAGCCCACATCAGCCAGAAGAATAAGAGGATATGCTGGATCTAGGTACACAAATGGCCACAAACCTCAGCTGAGACAACCTTCCTGGACCTGAAGATCTACCAATCACCAGAACCCTTGGCCATTTCTGCCAAAAGCTTAAAAAGGAAACAGATAATAAAAGGAATAAAACACCCACCCAACAAAGACAACACAAGAATTAACACCCATACATAAAGTCATCCCAAACCCAGATGCATAAATGCCAGTGTAAGAATACATTCAACAACAGAAAGAACAATACGGTGCCACCAGAAACCAGTGATCATACAACAGCAAGACCTGAACATTCCAGTGCAGCAGAAGCACAAGAAGACAAACTTAAAAATAACTTTATGAAGATGATAGACGCCCTTAAAGAGGAAATAAAAAAATTCCATCAAAGCAATGCTGTAAAAGACAAACCAAAAATCGGAAGAAATCGATATATTCCATAAAGAAAGCAAAGAAAAGCAAAGAGGTGAAGGAAATGTTTCAAGACTTAAAAATTTCAATAAAAGCAATAAAGAAAACACAAAATGAGAGAATTCTGGACATGGAAAATCTGGGCAAGGAACTACAGATGCAAGAAAGCATCACCAATAAAATGCAAGAGATGGAAGAAATAACCTCACATGTTGAAGATACAATAGAGTAAATAGATTCATTAGGGAAAGAAACTATTAAATCAAAAAATCATATCACAAAACATCCAGGAAAATCTGGGATATCATGAAAATACCAAACCTAAGAATAATAGGGATAGAAGAAGGAGAAGAACACCAGCTCATATGCTCAGAAAATATATTTAACAAAATCATAGAAGAGCACTTTCCAACTTAAAGAAGGACATATCTCTAATGGTACAAGAAGGTTACAGAAAATCAAATAAAATATGCTGAAAAAAGTCCCCTTACCACATAATAATTAAAACACTAAGTATACAGAATAAAGAAAGGGAAATAAGAGCTACAAAGGAGAAAGATCAAATAACATATAAAGACAATCCTTCAAGGAAGAAATAAAAAAATTAAAGAATTCCTAAAATTCCATGTGAATGAATGCCTAAACTTATGGGACACTGTGAAAGCAGTGCTAGGAGAAAAGTTCATAGCACTAAGTGCCTACAATGAGCAATTTATGAAAATCTTAACTAACAACTTAACAGAATACCTGAAAGCTCTATAACAAAAGAAAGTAAACTAACATAGGAGGAATAGATGGCAGAAAATAATCAAATTCGCAACTAAAATTAATAAAATAGTAACAAAGAAAACAATACAAAGAATCAAGAAAACAAAACATGATTCTTTGAAAAAATCAACATGATAGATACTTATCCAAACTGACTATAGACAGACATAGAATATTCAAATTAACAAAATAAAAACAAAAAGGGGAACATAACAGACACTGAGAAAATCCAGAGACTCTTTAGGTCATACTTTAAATGTCTGTATTTTTTAAAAATTGAAAATCTAAAATAAATAGACAATTGTCTTCATAGATTCCTCATATTGTAATTCAACCAAGACCAGATAATCAATTTAAATAGATATATAACCTCTAAAGAAATGGTTTCATTCATCAAAAGTCTCCAAACTAAAAAAATTCCAGGGTCAGGTTTCAATACAGAATCCTACCAGACTTTCAAAGAATAATTAATACCAGCATTCCTCAAATTTTTCCACACAATAAAAACAAGGAAACATTATTAAATTCTTTTATAAGGCCAGTTACCCTGCTACCCAAACCACACAAAGATGTAACAAATAAAGGGAATGATAGACGAATCTCCCTCATGAACATTGATGCAACAAAATGCTGGTGAAATGAACCAAGATAAAAATCAATCATGGGGACCTTAGGAGAGGTTAGAAGGGGAGGGGAAAAGAAGGGTGGGGAGCAGAAAAAAATATGTAACTCAATAAAGTCAATAAAATAATTTTAAAAAATTGTGAAGTATAATCAAGCAGGCTTTATTCCAGAGATGCAGCAATGAATACATGAAGATCTGTCAATGCAATAAACAAATTGTCAGTGCATATAAAAACACTGAAAGGAAGAAAATCATGTTATCATCTTGTTAGATGCAGCACAGCACCTTGACACAATTCAAGATCATTCATGATACAAGTCCTGGAGAGAGTATAAATACAAGGGACATGACTAAACACAAGAAAGGTAAGTTATAACAAGCCTATAGCCTACATCAAATTAAATGGAGAAAAACTCCAAGTAATTCCACTGAAATCAGCAACAAATTAAGGGTAAACACTCTCTCCATTCCTATTCATTACAGTACTCAAATTTCTAGTTAGAGCAATAAGAAGAAATAAAGATCAAATGATTAAAAATCAAAAAGGAAGAACTCAAACTTTTGATATTTGCAGATGATATGATAGTATACCTAAATGATCCCAAAAATTCTACAAGGGATCTTCTACACCTGAAGAAAACTTTCAGTGATGTGGCTTGTACAAGATTAACAAAAAAACAAAAACAAAACAAAAAAATCTGTACCCTTCCTATATAAAAATGATAAATGGGCTGAGAAAGAAATTAGGGAAACAATAGTCTTCATAATAGCCATAAAATATAAAATATCTTGAGATTAACCAAACCAAGAAAATTCTATATGATAAGATCTTTGAAGAAAGAAATGGAGAAGATATCAGAAGATGGAAATATCTTCCATCCTCATGGACTGGTAGGATTAACATTGTAAAAATGGCAATGTTACCAAAAGTAATCCACTTATTCAATGAAATCCTCATCAAAATTCCAACATAATTCTTTACAGACCCTTAAAGAATAATATCCAACTTCATATGGAAAAAAAAATCTCTAGATAGCCAAAGCAATACAATGTACAATAAATGAACTTCCCAAGGAATTACCATCCCTGAATTTGACTCTACTGTAGAGCTATGATAATAAAAATCACATAGTATTGGCATAAAAACAGACAGGCTGATCAAATGGAATCAAATTAAAGACACAGAAGTAAACTAGAAAACTATGAACATCTTATTTTTGACAAAGAAACAAAAATTTTACAATGGAAAAAGGAAGACATCTTCAACAAATGGTGCTTGCATAGCTGGATGGTGGCATATAGAAGATTGCAAGTATATCCATAACTATCTGCTGGTACAAAACTCAAGTCCAAGTGGATCAAAGTCCTGAACATAAATCCAGTTATACTGAAGCTGATAGATGAGAAAGTGAGAAGCATCCTTGAACACATTGTCTTGAAGGACAACTTCTGGAGTAGAATACCAGTAACACAGACGATAAGATCAAAAATAAATAAATGGGACCTCCTGAAACAGAAAATCTTATTTAATGTCACAGACACTGTCAATAGAACAAATACAGCCTACAGAATTGAAAAAGATTTTCAACACCACAACTGGTGGAAGCCTGATCTCTGAAATATATGAAGAACTCAAGATACTAGACATCAAAATATCAAATAATCCATTGAAAAATGGGTGCAAATTTAAAAAGAGAATTCTCAACAGAAAAATGTCCAATGGCTGAGATAAACTTATGGAATTGTTCACAATCTTTAGCCATTGAGGAAATCCAAATCAAAATGAGTCTGAGATACCATCTTACACCTGTCAGAATGACGAAGATCCTAACCACTTCTGACAGCCTTGGAATAAGGCTGAGGACTTGGAATAAGGGAACACTCTTTCACTTCTGGTGGGAGTGCAAAGTTGTACAGCTACTTTGGAAATCAGGATGGTGGTTTCTCAGAAAATTGAGCATCTATGTGTATGTCAAGACCCTGCTATACCAATCTTGGGAATATACCCAATTGTGCTCAATCATAACACAAAAAAACTTGCTCAACTATGTCCATAGCAGTGTTATGTGTAATAACCAGAACCTATAAACAACCTAGATGTGCCTTAACCAAAGAATGGGTAAAAAAATGTGGAACATTTACATAATGGAGTATTACTCAGTTGTAAGAAACAATGACATCGTGGAATCTTAAGGTGAACAGACAGAACTAGAAAAAAACCATCCTGAGTGAGATAACTCAGACTCATAACAGCAAACATGGTATGTTCTGATTCATAGGTGGACATTTGCTGTAAAGGATAATCATGCTACATATTCCACATCCCTAAAGAAGCTGTATAACAAAGCATACCCAAAAGTAGATGCATGGATTTCCCTGGGAATGGGAACTAGAAGAGATCTTCTGGGTAAACTGGGAACAGGAGTGTTGTGTTATGTGTGTTTGGAGGGATCAAAATGTGAGGGATCAGGTTGGTGAGGTTAGTAGTGGGTCAGAGAGTGAGAGGAAAGAAAGAGTTGTCTTGATGGCAGGAAATTTCAGGGTTAGGAAGAAACCTGATACCATGGAAACTCCCAGTAATCCACAAGGACAACACCAGCTAAGATTCCTGTGCAGATGGTGCCTAAACTGGCAATTATAGAGGGAACTATTTTTGGGTTTTTGTTTGTTTGTTTGTTTTCAAGACAGGGTTTTCTGTAGGGCCTGTCCCAGAACTAGTTCTTGCAGACCAGGCTGGCCTCAAACTCTGTCTGCCTGCCTCCTGAGTGTTGGGATTAAAGAAGTGTGCCACCACCACCTGACAAGAGGGAACTTTTCTTTCCCCACTTCCCAGTACCAAATAATCATTCTGAGTCTAAACATAAATTATAAATATTTGGCCAATAGCTCATGCTTATTACTAACTAGTTCCTACATTTTAAATTAACCCATTTTCCATATTTACACTCGCTCATCTGTTTTGTACAGGTATATAGCATGGGACGTACATTTCCTGCTCCCTGAGTCTGACTGGTGGCCCTGACTCAGCCCTGCTTCTTCCTGTCATTCTCAGTTTGACTCTCCCACCTATTTCTCTCCTATTCAACCACAGTCAGCTTCTTTATTAAACAAATGAGAGTAATACATATTCCCATTGTGCAGAAGTATATTCTACAGCATTCCTGTAATAATTATACCTGTAATCAGATTGTTGTCAACCCTAATTATCATCAGAGAGCTTTCATCAAATAATAGGTGGGAAAAGATGATGCAGAGATCCATAGCCAAGCACTGGCCTGAATTCTGGGATTTCTGTTGAAGTGAAGGAAGAGGGATTGTAGGAGTTAGGGGAGGTCAATATCTTGACTGAAGAATCCACAAAGAGAGCTGACCTTAGCTAGTGGATATCCATGGACTCTGGACTGATAGCTAAAAAGGCTCCATGGGAGTGACCTAGGCCCTTTGCTTGTATGTGTGACAGTTTTGTAGCTTGGTTTGTTTGTGGGGCTCCCTGTAGTGGGATCAGGACCCATCCATGGAGCTTGAACAGGCTTTTGGGAATCTTAGGACCCATGCACAGTTGCCTCACCCAGCCTTTATACAGGGGAGGAGCTTGGTCCTGCCTCAATTTGGAGTGCCTGATTTTGTTGACTCTCATGGGAGGCTTGCCCCTTTTTGAACAGAGACAGAGAAGTGGTTGGGAGGTGTAGATGGGAGGCAGGGGATGGGAATGGGAAGAGAAGAGTGAGAGAAAACTTTGGTCAGAATGTAAAAATAAATGAGGAAATAAAGGAAAATTTTCTGAAAGTTATATATACATATTATGAAACTCTCATAAATGGTAATGATGAATTTTATAAATTAGACTTTATGCAAAGTGTTTTTTGTTTTAATACAAGGAAATAAAGCAGTAAGTTTCTTGACAAAATGCTGACTAAATAGTATACCTATACATCAATTTTCTTCTTCAATAAATATTTAATCAGTGAGAAATACATATATCTTCCTCCTTATTTTTCAACACTTTCATACTAAAATGTAGATTTTAGTTGTTTTTACCATGTAATCTGTTCTTTTCTTCTTCCCAACAAGCTCCTTTGTTAGTGCCTTCTCTCTAAGTGTGACTTGATAAACTAATTAGAGTTGTTTGAATCGTTGTGGGTGGACACCACTTATTTAAAATGTTGTGAAGTTAGTTGTCATCTATTTAAACATATGACTATATATTAAATATAATGACTATAATAAAGGTAACACGGGAAAGAAAACAGAAACTAGGACTATGTAAGTAAAGCTGAATAAAGTTGCAGGTTGGATGTAAGGAACATCATTGCACAGTGTGGTATGTAACCACCTCCCACTCAAGGGAGTAAGAGTGAGAAGAAACTCCTGTAAGGTGGATGCCTTTCTGTGGTACTCAGTCACCCTGAGCAACTATGGGAAGGAAGCCTGAAGACATAGACTTGACTTCACCCTTCTCCTTTCAAGTAACATTGCTGATATAATTTGTGGAGTACAGAATCCAAAACAGTCAACAAACTGGAAAAATGTGGAGTGGACTTCACAAAATGATGCTATGCCTGACAGCATGAGAAAAGATGAATTGAGAGGCAGAGAACTATGTGATTTCAAAAAAAGGAGGCTTAGGGGGAATTTAATACATAAAGTTCCTTCTCTTTGGAAGAATAAAGAAATGGCAAAGAATTAATAGGAAAATCAAAGATTTATACTCTATCTATAAGCCAAGTTGAACTTCTGTTAGTTCAATATAACTTATAATATAAATATAATTTATACAATTTATACATTATGTAAATTTATAAATTGTATAATATAAATATATTTAAAAAATAAACCTAGCATATGTCACCCGTAAGTAATACCATTGCTATTTGCTTTCAGAAGTGCACCTATCAGTTATAATTCGCTGAGCATGGGTGTGACCTTTACAATTTGGAGACTAATCGGTATGTATTTTCAATCTATCAAATCATCCCTTTTTAATATATAAATGTGCCTATATATGTATTTAAACCTAGAAGTAAAGAATAATGTAAAATAGGAGATTGCTTTTTTATGGCTCTCCCAATACTTCTACTTCTATATTTTAGTCATGGGTTTTCTACCTGGTATATAGTTTACTGTATATACATGTATACTTATTGTAACATAATGTCTCCTCCACATTTCTTAATTTTTTTTATTGATTTTATTGAACTATACATTTTTCTTTGTTCCTGTCCCTTCTTTCCCCCACTCTACTGAAGAATGGATAAGGAAACTGTGATGCATTTACACGATGGAATACTACACAGCAGAAAAAAATAATACATGTTGAGATATGCAGGCAAATGAATAGATCTAGAAAACATTATAATGAGTGAGGTTACTTAAACCCAGAAAGACAAATATTAAATGTACTCACTCATAAGTGGATATTAGACATAAAACAAAGAAAACCAGACTACAATTCACAATCTGAGAGAACCTAGACAATAATGAGGACCCTAATAGAGACATACATGGACATACATGGAAAGTAGAAAAGAACAAGATCTTCTGAGTAATTTTTGAGATTCCTTTAAAAAATATAGCTAAATATAGAGAGAAATTATGTGAAATAAAAGCTACCCTTTTAAACAAAGAAATGCATCAATCATATTCTATCACCTGGAGCCAAGCAATTGGATCCAAAGCAGACAAGTAACTCTGAGAGATCATACAAAGCATCCAGATGCTCACAGTAACTCCATACTTCTTATGTGTTTGTGAAGTCCCCGATAAAAAAAAGAGTTCTTTAAATAATTTTCCCTAGTCATTGTTTTTGACAATGTTTACAGTCATGATTTTCCTCCATCAAAGAGACCTCAGAATCAATCAAGAGAGTGGTTGGTTGTCCCTATATACAGTCTTGCAACTTTTGCACCAAAGGCACTACCAGACCAGTAGGTTGGTACTGTAGCAGGCTCTGGTGATAGCTAGATAAGAACTGCTTTTTCTCCTCCATCAGACTGCATAGTGCCTTATAACTCTGTAAAAACTAGCCAGCTGGGAGCTTAGGGCTGTTTTCTCTGTGTCTTGTAACCAAAGAGTGCAATGTCTTCAGTAATAGGGTCTTATGATTGGGTAATGTTGGGATTATGGTCACTGGAATTGGACTGTATTGTTTCAGGTACCTCTCCATCCTCCCTGGCCAATACTCAAAGGAGAGGAAAACCATGTTTGGCAATGAGATTTTCATTTAACGATACACATCTTCAGGGAACAGGATCATTTACTAATGTGGCATGCTTTGGTTCAAACTCTGAACTAGATCTTGCCACATGACCCAGATATACCACTCCTGGGCATAAAACCAAAGGAGTTTATATGCTATTACGTTAATTGATTTTATAACCATTACAGCTAGGAATAGAGTCAACTTAGATGATCATCAGCTAGTGAATGGGCAATGAGAAGGCATACATACATACATACATACATACATACATACATACATACATACACACATACATACATATTACTCACCTGAAAAGAAAAGGTGACATTGAGAAACTTTCAGGCAAATGAATATAACTGAAAGAAATTATACTGAGTGATGTCATCCAGGTCAGAAGATACAACTCAGAATGTTCCATCTCATGTGAATATAGCTTCCTTTCATTTCCATGTTAACATAAAGTACAATTGGAAACTAGAAATGATTCATTGCTTGATGGGATGCATTTGGGAAGGAGAGATAGCAGAATATAGGTGAGAGGAAAGTATAAAGTGAGACTATAGGGAACAGAAGGGTTCAGACATGAAGTGAAGTGACAGAGCAGCAGGAAGATGAGCAAGAGGAAGCATTACACAAAATGAAGTCTTCATAAAGAAGTTACATGTGCAGCAATGATCTTGTATCTGAGGAAAAGGGAATAATAAGACTCATGTGATGTAAAAGGCAGAAGAAAAATACTGGGAGCTAATATTTAAGAGAATTGGGATGAGATAGATCAGAGAAGATATTGGGGATAATTCCAAAACTAAGAATTATAGAAGATTTATGATATATCATCAGTTTGTAAGCTAAATGAAAATAAAAGACATGAATAGGCAATGTATTTCAATTTAATTGGCAGTAGCACATTGTGCCAGAAAGTAGGGTGTATTTGTGCATGTTTGTGTAAGTGTGTGAAGTTTGGTTCCATATGTAGTTTCATACATCCACTGGAGAATCTGGGAATCTCCTGGAAGTATGGGAAGAATACTGTAGAGACAAAAGAGAATACAGTAAGAAAACATTAAGTCAATTTCAATCATTAAAAAAAATCTCTTAGTTGTATATCTTTACAGATACTAGAAATAACAAAATCATGTAGTTTACTTCCTTTGAACTAAATATGTCCTCCTAAATATCCCATGCAAATTCAGCAACTGCTTTAAGATACCCTGTAAACAACAACATAGACATAATCACCTCACACTGCTAACATTTGTATACATTCAGGGTTCAGGATATTGATTAGCAGCATTAATAAGTCAATCTATAAAAGACCATTATGAATTTTAAATAATGTGTTTAGAGGATTGTATATGTGTGTATTTTAAGAAGAAATTATTCTAATAGTGATCAAAGTGTTTCTATAGACAACTTAAAATCATTGTCTACTTCATAGGATCTGTTGGTCTACCAGAGATTTTTAAAAAAGTATCAATAAAATCTTGCATTTACTGGAACATTAATAATTGTGGATTAAGAGGACGTTGTTGGATCTACGATGTCTCAAAAGTGGTCTACATGATGATGGGAATAAGTAAGTAATCTATTCTGATAAGATTGTTCTTAGAATTGTTATTGTTTATAATAAGGTAATAATTAAGAATGAGTAAATACTTAGCTAATTGTATACAAAGTATTTTATAAACTTGTACTACAGAATTTATGTAGATACTTACACTTTTATTCTAAATGCACTTGATTTTTGTGATATTATATAATAAAGAGTGATAATTAGTATGATTTCAATTCGTTAACTAATTCTGGCTCTACATTGATACAGCCAAATTGATTTCCTTTATGAATTTTTCATTTTTTAGTATTAAATATTATGTAACTTTGAATAAAAATTATTATAGTTCTAAATAATATCATCACAATCTTTCTGAAAACTAAATGTCACAATTTCTCCTTTTTAATGGTAATACAGGACACACGTTATTTTTCAGATACTGAAAATCTCATAAAATTACTTAGTATTTTTCTTCCAAATACATTTTGGCATGCCATTGCCTTGTCCCCACAGTTTGTGTTTGTTTAATAAACACAAAGTGGAGACAGTGATCAGGATACAGTACAAAGACATGAGCTCTCAAGTCTTTCCCTGTCCCCAGTGAAGTGTTTCTTCCATTGAGGCTGCTCCATCTCCCAAAACAGTGCTAATCACCAGAAACCAAGTTTTCAAATACCTGAGCCTATGGGGATTCAAACTACTACATTCTACTCCCTGGTTCTCTCATAAATAAGCCCATGGCTGCATCATCATATAAAATGTATTTAGTTTACCTTTAAAGTCCTCATTCACTTCAACAGTCTTAACACTGTTTCAGTGACCAAAGATTCAAAGCAATCCTTTAGCTGTAACCCTACATAAAGTCAAAAGAGCAGTTACATACTTCCAGTCTACAACACACATTATACACATTACTTTCACAAAGGGAGAGATGGGAAAATAGTTGGAAAATAACAGACCAAAGCAAGATCAAAACCCAGAAATGAAAATATCTAACCCTGTAACTCCATGCCAAGTGTCAAGAGTTTTAGATGGCTCTACCCCTCCATATTTGTTGAACACAATATATATTATTCTTTTTTGTTTGCTGTGCTCTCTGACAGATATTTCACTGCTCTAGCATCTCCAAAATCTTGTAGTCTCATTGGTCACCCAGGATTCATTTTCACAACTTCATGGCTTCATGGCTTCTTAGAGTCTATTTTTTGAAGGGACTGCCCTGCCAAGTGCTTGCTGACTTCAGCATCAAACTGAACCATTGAAGGAGGAATTTACAATCCCCTCACTTTTAATTCTTTTTATTTTTTTTAACTTATATTCTTCTGTCATGTATTGCAACCTTATCACAGTTACCCCTCCCTCCACTACTCCCAGTTTCTCCTCCTACCTCCCCTCTCCCAAAGACCAACTCCCCATCTGTTTCCTATATTTCCATAGCAGTCCTCCTAGGGATACTCACTGAACATGGCCTTATAAGATACAATAAGACTGGGCACATATCCTCACATCATGGCTCATTGTGGCAACCCAGTAGGAGGAAAAGTGTCCAAGTACAGGTAAAATCACTAGTGTAGTACCTTGTGAGCAACAATGTCAGATTTGGCTTCCAGTTTGCCATGGACCCTCACACCCTGGAGTCACATTTGTAGTAGCTGCAATGGGTTTGCTGTGAGTCCCTGACAGCTTGCTGTGGGATCTCCAAAGTAGCCACCCCCAAGCAGGGACAGTGAACAAGACCACGTGGCAGATCTCTAGGTCTCCATGTGATGGTGGCAGGTGAGAGAAAGACGGATAGGCACACCATGCAGAGTGAAGTTGGACATTTATTAGGTGGGTTATGGAGGGGAAGGGAAAGGGGGAGAAGAGGGAGAAGGGAGAGACAGAAAGACAAAGACAGAGAAAGAAAGGGGGAGAGAGGAGAGTCAGAAGCTTCCTCTCCAAGAGAGGGACAGAA
>NC_022030.1:31618717-31635352 GCF_000317375.1 Microtus ochrogaster
AGAGAGAGAGAGAGAGAGAGAGAGAGAAAGGGAGGAGAGAGAAGAATTAAAAGCTGGCTCTCTGAGAGAGGGACAGAAAGAGAAGAGAAGCTAAGGCTGCAATCAGGAAGAAAATGGGTGTGGCTTGTCTCTTAAAGAGACAGAACATTACAACCTCCATAGAAGCAACAGCCAAGAAAGGATACCAGAGTCAGAGACCTCTGCAGGACAAGGACAGAACCAGGGACCTCCACAAGAGTAGATCTGAGCCAGCAACCTCCAGTGGAGCAAGCCTGAGCCAGTGACCTCAGCAGGAGCAACCCCAAGTGAGTAACCTCTGTTGAAGCAGGCCTAAATGAACTCTGAGATTGCAGAGTAACCCCTTGAGTGTCAAGTGACCTTCTGGAACACCAAGTGATCTCTGGGGTGTCTGAAACTGTGACCCTGAATATACCATGAGTAACAACTATCTGAGCCTTGAAAAGTGATTACCAGAGACATAGGCTCAATGACATCAATCAAAGGAAAACATGAGTAGACAAGGTAAGAACACACTCAACACCACAAAGAGCAACACAACAAACAAAAAAAAGCAGTGGTTCTAACACAGCTAGACTTGAACACCCCAACATAGATGAAGTAGAAGAAAATGACCTAAAAAATGACTTTGGAAGAATGTTTGAGTTTCTTGAAGAGGAAATGAAAAATTTTCTCAAAGAAATGGAGGAAAAGAAAAAAAATGGAAGAAATTAGAGAAAACCAAGAAAAAAACAATCAAACAGGAAATAAAAAATTACCTCAAAGAAATGGAGGAAAATACAAAAAAATTAGAAGAAATCATCAAATCCCTTAGAGAAAACCAAGAAAAAAACAATCAAACTGATGAAAGAAACATTTAAAGACTTGAAAACTGAAATAGAGTCAAAAAAAAAAAAACAGAAACTAGAGAATTCTGGACATGGAAAATAAAAGAAAATGATCAAAACAAAAAATGCACGTATAAACAGCAGAATATAAGGCATAGGTGAGTTAATCTCAAGCACTGAAGATACAATAGAGAAAATGGACTCACAGATCAAAGAAAAAATTAGATCTAACAAAAACTTAACACAAAATATCCAGAAAATATGGGAAATCATGAAAAGACCAACTTAAAATTAATAGGGATAGAAGAAGGAGAAGTCCAACTGAAAATCACAGAAAATATATTAAAAAAATCATGTTTGAACTTCTGCCCTCTTGGTGTTAGGCACATGTCTTGGTATATAATTACTATAAGAGTAATTTTATTTTGTATAAATTAATATTTAAATAGCTACATAAAGGTTAAAGCAACTTGGTTAAATTTCAAAAATATAATTCATTTATGTGTTCACAAATTAGCACACTTCATAAATTTGTTGAATACTAATCTTTGGAATCTATCTGATGAATATGAAAAAATTTTGTAAATATTTTAAATAAATATTTTGAGGTAAGTGTATATTATTAATTACATTAATTTAGAAATTAATACTTTAAGAAGAAAGTTTATCTTTTGTTTGGATAGTATTTTTCAAAACTTTTGTTAAAGGAATAGTTACATTCCTGATTATTATTTCTTCTTTATTCAGGTATTATTTTCCAAGCATCCTTAACCTTCTTTAGTCTTTTGGCACTTTTCAACTATAATCGTGGTGTAAAAAAAAACACTGAGAATATGGTTAAGAAAGCAAATGCAAGTAAACAAGAAAAAACTTAATTTCTAACAGATTTCTCCATTGGGTAAGAATTGTATCTTTTCCCTTCGTCAATGGAATATCATATTGATAACCTTTAAAACAATAATAGTACATAGTTACATTAAAATATACTTATTGTAATCCCATAAGTTTTATTATGAGCATAATAATATAATCTGTGTTAAAATTATTGAAGATATTAAAAATATACACTTTTTTAACTCAAAAAAATATTGTCGGTCTTATTTTCCCTTATCTTGAAAATTGATTCTTTTCTCTATAATCTATCTTGACTACAGTTTCTCCTCCCCCCACCCCTCTCAGTTCCTCCCACCTTATCTCCCCTCCAGATGCACCCCATTTCTTTCTCTTATTAGAAAAGAAAAGGCTTCTATGAGATTACAACTAAACATGGCAAAATAAAATGTAGTAAGATAAAAAGAAAAGCCATCACACCAACGCTGGACAAGGCAACCCAATAGTAGGAAAAGAGCCCCCAAAAGGAGTCACAAGAATCAGAGACCCATTTCATCATATACTCAGAAACTCATAACCTCAGAAAAATATTAAGTTGAAAGCTATAATATGGATACAGAGGATCTGGTAAAGACAACTGTAGGACCTGTGCTTCCTGCTTTAGTCTCTGTGAGTTTTTATGAACTTTGTTGATACAGAGGCTTTTCCTTGGGCTCTTACATCTTACACTCTTTCTGCTCCTGTTTCTCTGGGTTCTGGAGCTCTTAAAGGAGGGATTTGAGGGAGACATCATATTTAGATCTGTGTATTCCAAGAATACACAGAAGAACTCTCCTCTCTCTGTGTCTGTCTCTCTGTCTGTCTCTGTCTCTGTCTCTCTGTCTCTGTCTCTGTCTCTCTCTCTCTCTCTCTGTGTGTGTGTGTATTTGTGAAGAATATTGTTGGGAGTCATTTTATTTATATTTATTCCTGGGTTTCATTGAAGGATTTATTCATTTCCTGTTTCAGGACCCCTACTATATTCATAAGGCTGTTTTAAGGTCTTTTTCTTGTGCTTCAGCTATGTTGGGATACTCAGGTGCTCTGGTGGAGACATACTACTCTTGTTATTATTGTTTGTGCTTTCATGTTGTCATATAGACATCTGGGATAGGGATGAATATAGATCTACTTGCTGATCTGCATTTGTCTTTGTTGGGTGGGATTTTGTTTCATGGGTTCCATTTTTGCTCTAGATTTTCAAAGAGTGTGATACCTCTGTGGTGGGAAATTATCTCTGAAACTGATAGATATGTCCACTTAGTGTTTCAGGTAAAATGTATTTCTGAATATTGAGAGATGGTCCTAAATAATGGGGATGGGCTAGATGTCTGAGTGGATGAGAGTAGTGTGTTCAGCCAGGATCTGTTTATTTTGTATCCTTGGAATCAGGGGAAGACAGTGAAGAGAGTTTACCCCACAGTTTCTTCTATAGCTCTAGGGATGATACAAGCAAATGGGCTCTACAGGAACAGAAGAAGAGCAGAAAATCTAGACACAGTCTATCTGATTGCTTGGCAGGAGTGGTGTGTGGGATACCAGGGAGGGTCAGCTGGAGTTGGGGGCTGAAATAAAGAAACAAGTAGGGAGAGGGAGGTGCAAGGGGAAAGCCTGTAAGATCCATAGATGTAGTAGAAGGTAAAGGAAGGCTGCAATGGGTGTTCGTATGACGAGATAGGGATGAGACTGGGGGATCGGGTTTGGAGGAGAAAAGGAGGAGTGGGAGTCTTTAGTATTTTTGCTCAGCAGGTGTCTTCACAGGAGAGCTTTCTGGTGTTAGAGATTGGTATACTGAGATGAGTTGGGGTAAGAAAGGCTGGAGGAGAATGTCTTTGGATCTGTTGGGTAAGGGGTCGGAGAGAAACAGGAGACCTCAGCAAGTTGTTATGGGGCTGGGGATGAGTCTGGTAGATTGGTTCTGGAGGAGAAGAAAGAAGTAAGGATCCACCTCCTGTCTACTTCCTGTGCCAGAAAGACCAGCAAATCCTTTTGGTTTTCAGATGATGCCTTCTTGACTTGGGTGCTGGGTGAGAGCGACAAGTGGGAGAAGGAAGTTAGAAGGGGACGATCTACCAGAGATGGAAGAATGGGGTGGGAGCAGGGAAGGTTGACATCGGTGTTCTTCCTGCAGAGTAGAGGTGAAGACTGGAGGATTGGATCTGGGGGAACAGGATTCATACTTTTTGCTTTTAATAGGAAAACACTTAAAGGAAGAATCTGAGATGAAACGTGAAAATACACACAGTTTAATCCTACAAGTCTACAAGACTTCCTTATTAGTTACTGGGCATAGAGAATTTGAGAGTCTATTAAAAATGTTCTACTTCATTTTTGAGAATTTCACAATGAAATATTATCACATCTACACTTCATTACCCTCAACTTTTCTCATGTCCACACAGCATGTACAGTTCTCAACTTCATTTCATGGCGTGTGTGTTGTGTGTGTGTTCCAAGAAGTGAAGTCAGTGCCACCCATGTATTCATGGGCATGGGGCCATTTACTTGAGCATGGGACTCAATCTATTTTTGAAATTTTTATTTATGATTTCCATGTGTGTAAGCATGTGTGTGCTGTGGCATTTGTGTGGGGTAGACTTGAACTAAGATTACTCATCTTGGTGACTTTACGTGCTGTGCTTTCCTTCCAGCCCCTAATGTCTATTTTTGTTAATTTTGCTTTGGAGTTTCAATAATTGCTTCTTAATAATCCTATAAATCAAATTACATCTTTCACTACAGAACAAAACAAGAAAATTTAAAAATTAAAATCGTGTTAGATTTCTAAAAGATTATTTTAGCAACTTGAGTCAAAATTACATTTATTGATGATTTGACAGATATAACTTGAGAAACTTTTTTTCCCTGCTTTTTATTTTAGAAGATATAAAATATGTCATCATGTTCTCTACATTTAACCTCCACTTGAATTTTATAAATAGTGCCTAATAACCTGCCTCAATTGCCTATTTATTTTAATTTTTGAGTTTATATTTAATCACAAGTATTTCTTTGGAAGAAACTTTTGCATTTGAATATAGAATATGTATCCATCAACATAGGGATTTTTCTCAAGTTAAAATATTCTAAAAAAATTAAATTTTTCTTATATATAATGTGTTTTCCAAGTACTAGATAAAAAAATGATTTTTTTTTTAATAGCAAGAACACAGAAGCCAGTTTTTTCTGCTCTTTCTCTGGTAGAAATGATAAACTTAATGTGACCTTGCACGGAAGGGTGCCTCTATCCATGGCATCGGTATGCAGAGGAGAGTGTGAAGCAGGAAATAATCAGTGCGCTCACAGTCCATAAACTGAACCTGCAGGATGAAAATCTATCAACTAGTTTTACGTGAAAATTGACTTATTCTTTTTTGTTTAAACCCACAGGACCAGAGAACCTATGAGGATCTGAGTTCTAAGTCCATTCTTTGAAGATTTCATAGGATTTGTGGCCTTTAATTTAGAAGAGAAAATATAGCAGAAAATATCTATCTCATTTTCACAATAAATAATACTTTTATGAAACGTTTCTGATCGTGGTTTATGAATTAGGATTTTTTTCCTAGTTTTATTATTTGGAAACATGTTTTGCTGCCATAGCTCATGAATGGGTAGGTCCCTGCAGTCAGTTCACTCACAGCAGCTTGTGGGCTATGGGGTTGAACTCAGACTGTCAAAACTGTAGATAAGCACTCTTACTCCCTAAGCCATTTGCTAATTATTGTTTAGGATTTTAAAATATTATTTTATGTCTGTGATGTAGATACTAGTCAGAATTAGTTTTAAATTATTAAATTATGTATATGAAAGTATTCTTAAATCTAGATATGATTTGAATATGTGTATAGAGTTAGATAATGTTAAAATAATACCACTCAGATTCTCTTGAATATACATGTAATATGTATTAATCCATTAAGGACTCATTTGATTTACATTTACTCCCTCTTCTCTCTCTCTCTCTCGAAGAAAACCAAAAGTTATAATAAAAATTAAGAGGTGAGTTGTACAGTAAACCTTTTTTTTTTTTTTGCTATGGCAGAACATCATACACTGGCTCACAAATTTATTCAGCACAAATGAAAAAGAAGGCTATTAAATAAATTAAATAAAAATTCATCACCTTTGCTTAAGTGAATTTGACTGCCTTTGAAATAATCCTGGGAAAATAACTCAGTATTAGATAAGATAGCTTAGCAAATAGATAATATTTTTAAAAGTTAGCCATATGAGGAATTACTCAAGCATGTGAATCTATATTTGGATTACTATAATCTTTGTAAAGTCAGACATGGAACCAGCCTCTGTAGTCTTTGCATTCCTATTACGATACATAAGGTAGAACCAAGAGAACCTCTGGAAGCCTGGTACATACAATGGTGACAAAGGAGAGACCCTGTCAAGCAAAGAACAAGGCAAGGGTCAACATCTAATACTGTCTTTGACATCACATGTACATGCATTTTTGGTTTCAGACTGTTCATGTACATACGAATATGTACAAACACACATTACAATGAAAATATACACAAGATTTTAAAAGAAAATAATATACATTAGAAGGTTCAAGTATAAATGAAAAATTTTGAAGATTTCTAGTTTTCATGAAATTGGAATCTTTGGAGAGTACATATTTTGAATGACCTATTTTTTGTTTGTCCATTCAAAAATTTACACTTCCTCACCTTTTCCAATTCCCTTCCTGCTCCCCCACCCATCCTCCTCCCTCTCCCTTCCTCCTTAAGAGAGGACAGGGAACCCTGCCCTGTGGGAAGTCCAAGGCCCTCCCCCCTACATCCAGGCCTAGGAAGCTTTGCATCCAAAAAGACTAGGGTCCCAAAAAGCCAGTACATGCAGTAGAATCAAATCCCAGTGTCTTTATCAACTTCTCAGTCAGCCCCCATTGTCAACCTCATTCAGGGAGTCAGGTTTGATCACGTGCTCTTTCAGTCCAGGTCCAGCTGGATTTGTTGAGCTCCCATTAGAACAGGTACTCTGCCTCAGCAGGTAGACCAACATCTCACCGTCCTGACTTCCTTGCTTGTCTTCTCCCTCCTTCTGCTCTCAACTGGACCTTGGGAACTCAGTCCATTGCTCTGATGAGGGTCTCTGCCTCTATCTCTAGCCTTCTCCGGACATAGATTCTATGGTGATATTCGAGATAATCATCAATGTGATATCTCGAAGACACTGGCAAGGACAATTCAGGCACCCTCTGCTCTGCTGCTCAAGGACCTAGTTGGGGACATCCCCATGGACACCTGGGATCCGCTCTAGAGCTAAGTCTCTTGCCAACCCTAAAATAGCTCACTTAATATAGATCTCCTCTTTCCTGCTCCTATTGAAGCCCTTCCTCCATCTCCACCCTCCCACTCCCCTAAGCTCTCCCGAGTCTTTCCCTTCTTCCAGCTCTCTACCCCTCTCCCCTTCCCCCAATCCCACCCCCACCCCTAGCCCGACCCCCATGCTCCCAACTTTTGCCCTGCAATCTTGTTTTTTTCCAATTTCAAGGAGGATCTATATATGTCTTTCTTTGGGTTCACCCTGCTATTTGGCTTGTGAACTATGTCCTTTGTTTAGGGCTAGAGTCCACAAATGAGTGAGTACATACCATATTCATCTTTTTGGGTATGGGTTATCTCACTCAGGGTAGTGTTTTCTATTTCCATCCATTTGCATGCAAAATTCAAGAGGTCATTGTTTTTTTTTAACCTCTGAGTAGTACTCTAATGTGTATATATTCCATACTTTCTTTATCCATTCTTCCATAGAGGGGCATCTAGTTTGTTTCCATATTCTGGCTATTACAAATAATGCTGCTATGAACATAGTTGAACAAATGCTTTTGTAGTGTGATTGGGCATCTCTTGAGTATATTGGGTATATACCAGAGTGGTATTGCTGGATCCTGATGTAGGTTGAATTCCAGTTTCCTAAGAAACCGCCACATTGATTTCCAAAGTGGTTTCACAAGTTTGCATTCTCACTAGCAATGGATGAATGTTCCCCTTACTCACATCCTCTCCAGCATAGGCTATCATTGGTGTTTTTGATTTTAGACATTCTGACAGATGTAACATGGTATCTCAAAGTTATATTGATTTGCATTTCCCTGATTACTAAGGAGGTTGAACATGACCTTAAGTGTCTTTTGGCCATTTGAACTTCTTCTGTTGAGAATTTTCTGTTCAGTTCAGTACTCCCATTTTTTTAATTGGGTTAATTAGAATTTTAATGTCTAGTTTCTTGAGTTCTTTATATATTTTGGAGATCAGACCTTTGTCTGATGTGGGGTTGGTAAAGATCTTCTCCCATTCAGTAGGTTGCCTTTTTGTCTTAGTGACAGTGTCCTTTGCTTTACAGAATCTTCTCAGTTTCAGTAGTCCCATTTATTCAATGTTTCTCTTATTGTCTGTGCTACTAGGGTTGTACGTAGGAAGTGGTTAATATTCTGGTCTTTGATTGGATTCTATTGGTCAATGTCTATGTTTTTATGCCAATACCAAGCTGTTTTCATTACTGTAGCTCTGTTACAGAGTTTCAAGTCAAGAATAGTAATGACTCTGGAAGTTCCTTTATTGTATAGGATTTTTTGTCTATTCTAGGATTTTTGTTTTTCCAAGTAAAGTTGATTACGGTTCTCCCAAGATCTGTGAAGAGTTTTGTTGGGATTTTGATGGGGATTGTGTCAAATTTATACATTGCCTTTGGTAGAATTGCCATTTTTACTATCTTGATCCTGCCCATCCAAGAGCACTAGAGATCCTTCTGTTTTCCGATGTCCTCTTCATTTTCTTTCATCAAAGCCTTAAAGTTCTTGTCAAATAGATATTTGGTTAGAGTTACCCCATGATACTTTATGTTATTTTTGGCTATTGTGAAAGAAAAGATATGGTGAGAGTGAACAGCCTTGTCTTGTTCCTGATTTTAGTGGAATGGCTTTGAGTTTCTCTCCATTTACTTTGATATTAGCTGTTGGCTTGCTGTATATTGCTTTTATTATATTTAGATATGGTCCTTGTATCCCTAACCTCTCCAAGACCTTTATCATAAAGGTGTGTTAAATTTTGTCAAATGCTTTGTCAGCATCTAAAGAAATGATCGTATGGTTTTTTCTTTAAGTTTATTTATATGGTGGATTACATTGATAGATTTTCATATATTGAACCAGCCCTGCATCTCTTGGATGAAGCCTACTTGATTGTAATTTATAATTTTTTGATGTGTTCTTGGATTCGGTTTGCCAATATTTTATTGAGAATTTTTGCATCAATGTTCATGAGCGAGATTTGTCTGTAATTCCCTTTCTTGGTTGAGTTTTTGTGTGGTTTTGGTATCAGGGTAACTGTAGCTTCATAAAAAGAGTTTGGCAATGAATCTTCTGTTTCTATTAAGTGAAACACATTAAGTAAAGAGTATAGGTATCAGCTCTTCTTGGAAGTTCTGGTAAAATTCTGCATTAAATCCATCTGTTCCTGGGGTTTTTTTTTTGGGAGGTTTTTTTATGACAGTTTCTATTTCCTCACAACTTATAGGTCTATTTAAATTGTTCACCTGGTCTTGATTCAATTTTGGTATATGATATTTATATAAAATCAGTTCCATTTCTTTTACATTTTTTAACTTTGTGGCATATAGGCTTTTGTAGTAAGACCTATTGATTCTCTGAATTTCCTCAGTGTCTGTTGTTATGTCCCCCTTTTCATTTCTGATCTTGTTAATTTGCATGTTCTCACTCTGCCTTTTGATTAGTTTGGATAGGGGTTTGTCAATATTGTTGATTTTCTCAAAGAACCAGCTCTTTGTTTCATTGATTCTTTGGATTGTTTTCTGTATTTGTATTTTGTTGCTTTCAGCCCTCAGTTTGATTATTTCCAGTCTTCTACTCCTCCTGGGTGAGTTTGAATCAAATGGACTTAACAGACATCTATAGAACATTCCACCCAAATAGGAAAGAATATACCTTCTTCTCAGCATCTCATGGAACCTTCTCAAAAATTGATCTCATACTCGGTAACAAAGCAAACTTCCACAGACACAAAAACATCTTAGTAACCATCTGTGTCTTATCTGATCACCATGGAATAAAGTTAGAATTCAACAACAATTATACTCCCAGAAAGCCTACAAACTCATGGAAACTGAACAGTCAACTACTGAACCACCCCTCAGTCCGGGAAGAAATAAAAAAAAAAGAAATTAAATTCTTCTTTAATTCAACAAAAATAAAAATACAACATACCTAAACCTATGGGACGTTATGAAAGCAGTGCTTAGAGGAAAGTTCATAGCACTAAGTTCCCACATTAAAAAAATGGAGAAAGCTCACATCAGAGACTTAGCAGCACAGCTGAAAGCTCTGGAAAAATAAGCAGACTCACCTTTCTCCTATGGAGTGTGCAGAGAAACTTTTGGTACCAGAGATGCTAGTACATAGTGTGAAAAGCTCTATGTGGCACCAGCTTGACTTCCTCAGTTCCTTGAGTTGTTTTGGTGTTGTCTTCAGCCTTGGGACTTGTTGTCAGTTTGCAGAGACAAAACTACAACCTTGGCAATAGTCTGGGTTGTTTGTGAGTTCCCGTGGGACCCAATTGCCCCAAACCTCAATCAGATGTAACTCTATTTCAGTAGTAGAAGCTTCTTTTGCTAACAGGAAATGTCTAGTTAGGGACCATTCTCCCCAATTATTTTATAATTTTACTTAAATCATCTTCATAAATGTTTGTTATTTGGGAAGCTCCAATTGCATTGTTTACATATTACCTCTCAAATGGTCCTTGATTTTTATTGTCTCTCCCTATATTTCCCTTCCCTCATTCCCCTCTCTGCACCCAGACTTTTCACTCTAACCTCTCATTCCAGTCTTATCCCGATCTATCTATAACAATCTATTTCTGATTTGTTTCCATAATGCTTTAGTCCATACCTAGCCTCTCTCATTCTACAGATTTTAGCTAGACTATCATTGTTTTAACAGCTAATATCCACTCTTTCCATATCTCTGTTGCTTGTGGATGATGTTTTCTAGTTCCATCCATTTACCTGAAAATTGTATGATGTTAATTATTTTAATCATTGAGTATATTTACACAATGGGGTATTCCACTGTGCATTATGATACTACATCATGTAAATGTACAACAGTTTCCTTATTCATTGTCCTGTTGAGGGACATCTGTTTGGTCTCTGATTTCTGGCTCTTTTGTGTAAGGCAATAATGAACATGGCTGGTCAAGGCCTCTACAGTATGATGAAGCATCCTTTGGGTATACAGTAAAGAGTGGCATAGTTGGACTTTTAAGGCAGAAAAGCGCTCATCTTCTTGAGACAGTGCCACACTGATTTCCATAGAGGCTATAAAAGGTATCACTCCTACTAGCATTCAATGTTTCTTTTCCTTGCTCAATATCCTAGCAAGCAAGAGCTATCATTGTTGTTATGGTTCTTAGCTATTCTTATTGGTGTAAGATAATATCTCAAAATAGTTTTGAATTTCATTTTCTTATGACTCTGTATGTTGAACATTTCTTTAATTGTTTCTCAACTATTTGATTAGGTGGAAGGACTTTGACAAAAGTCTCTTCTACTTAATGGACAGAGAATATATTCTTAAATGGATAGATATCATGGACAATACCCAAAGGGCAAAAATTTGAAGGGTATAGAACCTTCTCCATTAGTTTCTCTGAGACCACAGCATCATTTTCTCCTGTACATATATGAGAAGTAAATTTTTGAAGGGGTATACTTTTGAAAAATTTTGTATTCTGTGCTATACAGAGTTTAAAAAAACACAGAGTGATTGTGTTTTGTAAATGAGCCTAAATAGCTTTCAAAGATGATCAGGGCATAATTGTCTCCCATATAAGTGCTGAACTTGGGAGGGGAAAGTCATCAAAGTAGGTTTCATAAGCCATTTCTGGACGTGCATTCATTACTGGGCTATTGTACTGTTTTTAATACTGATTGCAATTTGTTTCATTCTTTGTTTAGAATGGTCATTCCTAATGGTTGGAAAGTCTCATGTTTCTGTTTCATAGCAGTACCTGTCCCTAAAGATCAGTAACAGCCAAGATCATGATGTTATTCCCACTGTGGCCAAGAGTATTCAAGGGCTAAATTGTTTCTCATCTTGTTTAAATTCATAGTGTTTGAAGTATTGAATATAGTATTTATGTTTAATATTATAGGGATACCTAAAGTATTCATAGCACATTAACAATTTTTTCTTGCTTTTTAATTCATAGGTTACTTCTTTTATATAGTATGCCTATTTGCATAGCAATCATTCAGTGTAATTTTGATTAAAGACTGAAAATAGTTAAAATATAAAAGATGCAACTCTCACCTCTTTCACAAATACTTTCCATACCTGATTGATAGAAGAAAATCTCCAAGTATTCCAAACATGCTTTTGTATAAATGACAGGATATTTCACCCTAAATCCTTTATCCTATTATAAATATTAGCATATGTACATTTTGGTACAATGTTGTGTAAAAACACTTTACAGCTTCAAAAGGACAGTAGTCCTATGATCCCTGTGTGGCTGCATCCACAGTCTTTGCTCTTTGGAGTGTAGGGTAGTCAAGGTTCTATCTTGCTTCATTTTCTATTGTGGCTTTGTTTAAATAAATTTATGTGTTACACATTGCCTCCCACAAAGGAATTCAAAGCACATAACATTATGACACCCTTGCCAAATCCTGGTGATGTAAGAAGCGAAAGTTACTATCAAGAAGTTGGTGAAGAAAGTGATGCCTGGTGAAGTTGAGTGGCTGAATGCAGGTTCTTCAGTGATGCAGACTGACTCTCTGCCTCCAGTGCTTAACAGTAACCAGAGGGTAAACACATTGTGTGACCACAGCCACAGCTTCCACTCCTACAAGTCACTGCACAGGAGTATACCAACACTGCTGCAGGGACCATGTAAGGTACCTGATTTTACAGTGCTCTGTAGCAAATCAGCATTTCTCTAGAACTTTCTGATTAGATGCTTCTTCTAAAAGTGGGTTTATAAATTGTGGCTATTTACATCATCCGTTTATTGCAAGTTCTTTTCTAACAAAGGATTAGGTAAAGACATATGAAAGGAATAACTTGGATAGTTCTTTTCTAAAAATGTTTACTTTCACAGTTTTTTGAAATAGTGATATAGTCAACAAAAAAGGTGTCTACAGTTGATAACCCAAGCTCTTAAAAAGTCTTTTCATACTAATATACATTGGTTATATTCCCCACCCTAACTCCTTCAGATCCTCCCCACCTCCCAACATGACCCTTGTCTTATTGGTAACCAAAAGTTCTGGTGCTATTCGACCACAGAATTTACTTATTTGGATTTATCAAAACTCATCAGTCCTGTTCTGACTATCTAGCACAGGGCAGCATGTTCACAGTTAAAAAGCAGAGATGAAAAGTTGAGGCATGCAGGGAATTAGATAGAAGGCATTTCTAGGGTGGTGATCTTTTCTTTGAGGAAGGGAAAACTGTAAATTAATGGAAAATTGCAGATTAATTGGTTAATATTTTCATGTTTCTCAAGACAGATACATTATGAAATTTAAAGTAATAAGAATTTCCGCTACTCATTATGGTTTCAAAAGTCCCACATTCAAAAGTACATATGCGTGTGTACATACACAGACACATATGCATACATGTTAATCATGAAGTACAGATTTTAGATGTTTATCCTATTTTATAGGTGCAAACTCTCATGTACCCTTGAGTCAGGACCCTTGTCTTTGCTGCTCATCCATAATGTCCCTCCAAGACAAGGGCCAAGCAGAAGCCAATCTGTGAGAGCTGTTGGTGAGTCTGACTAACTCAGTTTCCTTCACCCATGTGGTTCCCCTCTAGGCCCACCCCTATTTAGAAACTTCATCTGAACATCCTCTTGCTGAAGCTAATCCTACACACAAGTTGCTACCACCATCATTCTTCTTTGGCTCTCTAGGTTCAGACCCAAGCAGGCATTGCATTCATGGAAAAAAATGAAATTATGTAGACAATACAGAGTTCACAATCTGAACTAAATAAAGAGATAGAAACAGTGGATAACAAAATTTTATTAGACTAACTGAACACTTTAAAAAACAGAATGTATGCAGTGGTATAGTTAAATTCCATCTAGTATATTATAGAACCTAAGATTACTTTCATTTTTTTGTATTGTTTTTGTTTTTGAGACAGAGTTTCTATGTGTAGCATTAGAGATTGTCCTAAAACTTGCTTTGTAGACCAGGCTGGCCTTGAACTCACAGAAATCTGCCTGCTTCTGAATCCTGAGTGCTGTGATTAAAGATGTGTGCCACCTCTGCCTGGCTTTAGCTTTTTTTCCTTACTGTCACTTGAAGAGGGTCTGTGTAGTCACCAGGGAGCAACTGATGAACACAGACCTTTAACAATGTTCTACAAGTGTTTATGGGACAATGACAAATGTAATCCATTTTCTTGAGAACTTGGGTTGCTGTTTTAACTGTGTAAATATGTGTTACATTTGTTTATGCCGCAGAACACTACTTTAACCATATAACGCTGTGTTACATTTGTTTATGCAGCATTTGTTTAATTGTGTAAAGATGTGTTACCTTGGTTTAGGCTGCATTTGTTTAATTATGTAAAGATGTGTTGCCTTTGTTTCACATCACCTGCTTTAGGCACCTGATTGGTCCAATAAAGAGCTGAACAATGAAAAGCTAGGTAGAAAAAGGATAGGTGGGGATGTTGAGCAGAGGGAATTAAGTAGGAGGAGAAATCTAGGCAAAGGAAGAGGTGGAGAGAACTAGGAAGAAAGAGCATGACAAGCCCCGGGTTAGAAGCCAGAGCTGCAAGCCAGACACAGAAAAGACCATACGGAAAGAAAGGAAGGTAAAAAGACCTGTGGGAAAATGTAGATTAAGAAAAACAGGTCAAAATAACCTAGAAGAGAAAGTGGGACAAGCATAAACTAAAACCAAGTATTCATAACTAATAATGAGTCTCCACGTCTTGATTTGAGAACTGGTTGGTGGCCTCAAAACTGAAAGACTGGGACACTTGGCCTATAGAGCACTGTTGTAGGAGGCCACTTGTTTGTTCCCAGCTACTCAGCCCCAAAATAATCACACAGAAACCAGATTATTTGCAATAATGTTTGGCCAAAAGATTAAGCTTATTTCTGGCTAACTCATACCTTAAATTAACTCATCTCCATTAATCTGTCCATCACCACGAGGATGTGGCTTATAGGGAAAGTTCTGGCATCTGTCTCTGGTAGGGCTTCATGGCTTCTTCTGACTTAGCCTTTTTCCTCCTAGCATTCAGTTTAGTTTTCACTGTCTATCTCTACTCTGCCCTATCAGGCCAAGGCAGTTATTTCATTAACCAATAAAAACAACACATAGACAAAAGGACCTCCTACCCCAGGGCACACCTTTAATACCAGTGTGTAGGAGGCAGAGGTAGGAGGATCTCTATGAGCTGGAGATTAACTTGTTCTACATAGCAGGTTCAAGACCAGCCAAAGCTATGCGTAGTGAAACCCTGTCTATGACAATGAATTCCTAAAGTAGTAAAATATTGAATATCAAGTTCTAATCTGATAAATTTTTTAACAAAATAATCTCAAGTCAGGATCTCTTGCCTTTTATACTCTCTCTTTTCCCCCCCTCTTCCCCTCTCCTTCACCACTCTCCTTTTCTTCTCCATACCTTCTCTTATTGTCTGACTGAACTGATAGGCTATTTCCAAGAAAATAGTCTAACTGAGCCTCATTTGTAAATTTAAATAAATCAACAAATTCCATAAATAAATAAATAAAGAAAGAAAGGAAGGAAGAAAGAAAGAAAGAAAGAAAGAAAGAAAGAAAGAAAGAAAAAGAAAAACCAATCAACAGGTGAAAGAAGCGATTCAGGACTTGAAAACCGAAATAGAGACAATAAAGTAAACACAAACTGAGGGAATTCTGGAAATGGGAAATATGGGAAAATGATCAGGAACCACAAACACAAGCATAAACAGCAGAATACAAGGGATGAAGGAGAGACCCTCAACCATTGAAAATACAATAGAGGAAACAGACACCAATCAAAGAAAACATTAAATCTATCAAAAATATCCAGGAAATATGGGATACCATAAAAAGACTAAACCTAAGAATAATAGGGATAGAAGTCCAACTAAGAAGCACAAAAAATGCATTCAACAAAATCATAAAAGAAAACTTTCCCAACCTAAAAAAAGATTATGCATATGAAGATACAGGAAACTTACATAACAACAAATAGACTTGGTCAGAAAATGTCCCCTCACCACATAATACCCTGCCCTCTCTTAGGACTGGAGGGGGTGGGGGAGGGTGACTGGGGGAGCAGGAGGGAAATGGGAAAAGGGGAGGAAGTGGAAATTTTAAATAGTATTATTTATAAAGCAATAAAAAGTCAAAAAATTTATTTTAAAGGATAAAAAAATGAATTCTTGGAGTGGTAGTGGCACACACATTTAATCCCAGCACTCAGGAGACAGAGGCAGGCGACAGGTGGATCACTGAATTTGAGGCCAGCCTTATTTACAGAGTGAGTTCCAGGACAGCCATAACTACACAGAGAAGCCCTGTCTCAAAAATAAATAAATAAATAGTAAATAAAAAATAAACAAATCTACTTAGGAGTTGTATGCAATTGTGTATATCCTCCACTTAATCATCTGGCTGGAAAAATAATATCTGTGTGGATTCTAGTGATAAGTTACTTTCACATCATTTCTTACTCTAAGGTTAGCTAGAATTTTTTTTTTTAGAATTTTAATCAGAATGCAATTATATCACTTCCACCTCCTCTTTCCTCCCTCCAGAATGTCTCGTGTTTCCTTCAACCATCCAACCCCTCCCATACTCCCTCATGTTCTCTTGAATTGATAGCTTTTTTCTTTTTT
>NC_022030.1:31635452-31665372 GCF_000317375.1 Microtus ochrogaster
CCCATTTCCCTCCCCCTCCCCCGATTAAGTCCCTCTCCTTCATCAGCTTGAAGAGCCATCAGGGTTCCCTGACTTGTGATAAGCTTTTTTTCTTTTTTAATATATATATTAATACATATAATTGATATATATGTGCATTAAAATTTAAATGTAAAAAAACACTAAACATCCAGAATAAAGAAAGAATATTAAGAGCTGCAAATTAAGGTCAAGTAACATATAAAGGCAAACCTATCAGAATTACACCTGACTTTTCAATGAAAACAATGAAAGCCAGGAGGTCCTGGTCAAGCATTATGCAGATATTAAGAGGCCATGGATGGTTTTCCCAGCTACTGTACCCAGAAAAACTTCCCATCACCATAGACAGACAAACAAGATATTCCATGATAGAGCTAGGTTTAACCAATTCCTAGCCATAAACCCATCCCTTCACAAAGTACTAGAAGGAAAATTCCAACCCAAGGAAGTTAGCTACATCCACAAAACACAGACAAAAGATGATCTCACAACAGCAAATACCAAAGAAGGAGAAAACACATATAATAACATCACCAACAATGAAACCTAAAATAACAGGAACTAGAAATCATTGGTTATTAATATTCCTTATAAATGGACTCAACTCACCTATAAAAAAAACACAGGCTAACAGATTGGATACGAAAACAGAATCCATTTTTCTGCTGCATACAAGAAACAAACCTCAACCTCAAAGACAGACATCATCACAGAGTAAAGGCCTGAGAAAAAAATTTCCAATCAAATGGACCTAAGAAACAACCTGGTATAGCTATCTTAATATCTAAGAAAACAGACTTCAAACTGAAATCAATCCAAAGAGACAAAGAAAGACATTTCATATTTCTCAAAAAAAAAAATCCAGACTAATCTTGCTCATGAACATTGCTGCAAAAATATTCAACAAAATACTGGCAAAACTAATTCAAGAGCACATCAGAAACATCAATAATCTATGGCCCAAATACAAGGGCTTCCTCATATGTAAAAGAAACACTACTAAAGCTTAAATCACACATTAAACCACACATACTAGTAGTGGGATACATCAACACCCCACTCTCACAACTAGACAGGTGTGCCCGACAAAAACTTAGCAGTGAAATAAGTGAACTAACAGTTGTTATGACTCAAATGGACTTAAAGACATCTATAGAAGATTCCATCCAAACATAAAAGACTATACTTTCTTTTCAGCACCTCATAGAACCTTCTCAAAAATTGACCACATAACTAGGTAACAAAGCAAACCTCAGCAGATACAAAAAAATGGAATTTGTATCTTATTGAATTACCATGTCTTAAAATTAAAATTCAGTAGCAATATTAATTTCAGAAAGCCCACAAAAATTTGTAAATTAAACAATGCTCATCATTGGGTTAAGGAAGAAATAAAGGAAGAAATTAAAGACTTCCTAAAATTCAATGAAAATGACCACATAACATACCCAAATTTGTGGGACACAATGAAAGCAGTGTTAAGAGAAAAATTCATAATACTAAATGCCTACATAAAGAAGTTTGGAAAATCCCACACTAGTGAGTTAACAGAACATCTGAAAATGCTCGAACAAAGAGAAACAAACTCACCAAGGAGGACTAGATGGCAGAAAATAATCAAATTGACAGCTGAAATCAACAAAATAGAAACCAAGAAAACAATACAAAGAATCAATGGGACAAAGAATTGGTTCTTCAAGAAAATCAACAAAATAGACAAACCTTTATCCAAGATAATCAAAAGGTAGAGAGATAATTTCCAAATTAACAAAAGGATAAACAAAAAGGGGACATAAAATGGAGGAAATCCAGAGAATCCTCAGGTCATATTTCGAAGAAAAAAAAAATCCTGTATTCCAGAAAATTGGAACACTTAAAGGAAATGGACAATTTTCTGGATAAATATCACTTACCAAAATCAAATCAAGACCAAAGCAGCAAATTTAATAGACTCCTAGCTGTGAAATAAATAGAAACAGCCATCAAATGTCTCCCAACAAAGATAAGCCTAGGACCAGATAGTTTCATTGCAAAATTCTACAAGATTTTCAAAGAAGAACTAATACCAATACTCCTCAAATTGTTACACACAATAGAAACAGAAGGAACATTGACAAACTCTTTTTACAAGGCTACAATTACCCTGATACTCAAACCACACAAAGACATTACTAAAGAAAGATTTACAGACTAATCTCGCTCATGAACATTGCTGCAAAAATATTCAACAAAATACTGGCAAAACGAATCCAAGAACACATCAGAAACATCAATCATTCATCATGACCAAGTAGAGTTCATCCCAGAGATGTAGAAATGGATTAATATATGAAAATATGTGAATGTAATCTGTTATATAAACAAGCTGAAATAAAACACATGATTATCTCATTAGTTGTAGAAAAACAACTTTGGCAAAATACAACATCCCTTCATGATAACGGTCTTGGAAAGAGCAGAGATACAAGGAACATACCTAAACATAATAAAGGCAATATACAGCAAGCCAACATCAAACTAAATGGAGAGAAATTCAAAGAGATTCCACTGAAATAAAAAAAAAAAAACAAGACAAGGATGTCCACTCCAAAGTAGCTGGACAAGTGGGAACTCCCACCAGCAATGGAGGAATATTCTTGTTTCACATCCTCTCCAGCATGAGCTGCCACTTTTGACTTTTATCCTAGCTATTTTGATAGATGTAAGATGGGATCTCACAGTTGTTTTAATTCACAATTCCCTGATGACTATGGAAGTTGAACATTTCTTTAAGTGCTTCTTAGCCATTTGAGAATTTTCTATTTTGATCCACTATTAATTGGATTATTTGGTTTGTTAATGTCTAGTTTCTTGAGTTCTTCACTTATTTTTAGTATCAGCCCTCTGTCAGCTATGAGACTGGTGAAGATCTTTTCCCATTTTGTAGGCTGCTGTTTTGTCCTTTTGACAGTATTTTTGGCCTTATAAAAGCTTTTCAGTTTCATGAGATCCCGTTTATTAAATGTCAATCTCAGTGCTTACATAATTGGTGTTTTATTTAGGAAGTTGTCTACTATGACAATGTGTTCAAAGCTATTCTCCATTTTCTCTTTGGTGAATCTGTTTTTATGTTGAGGTCTTTGGTCCTCTACCGATTTCAGTTATTTTGTTGTGATTGGGTTGGTTATTCCCCCTCTTTTAGTGTCCTGGTGTGAGACCATTTTTTATTGTGTGCTTTCTTTTCTCCATTGTATAATTTTGGTTTCTTTGCCAAAATCAAGTGTTCATAGGCATGTGGATTTACTTCTTGGATCTTTAAATTCAATTTCATAGATCAGACTGTCTGTTTTAATACTAATATCATGGGTTTTTCATTACTATTACTCTGCAGTATAACTTGAAGTCAGGGATGGTAATACCTCTGGGAATTCTCTTTTGTACAGGATTGTTAATTTGACTACTCTTTTGAGTCATGTTTAAATATCTATACTGGTTTGCTTCTTCCACCCATTTGCTTTTAATATCTTTTTTCAAAATTTTACCATGAGGTGATGACCAATTTTCATGGTAATATGCGTTTCTTGGCTGTAGCAACAAGATGAAACCTGTTTTTGCATTATTTCTGTTAGCCTATGTGTTTTTATTAGGGAACTGAGATCATTGATGTTAGAGTCATCAGTGAGTGAGTAGCCTCTACTGATTTCAGTTATTTTGTTGTGATTGTGTTGGTTATTCCTTCTCTTTTAGTGTCATGGTGTGAGACCATTTTTTATTGCTTTATTTTGTTTGGGTGTAGTTAATCTCTTAAAAGTGAACTTCTCCTGTTAAAGTATGGTTGTTAAATAGATTCTGCTCAAATTTGGTTTTATTGTAGAATGATTTTCTTTCTTCATCTATTTTGATTGATTTTTTTCCCGGTTATAATAGTCTGGCCCAGCAATTGTGGTCTCTGTAGAACAATCATCCATGACCTTCTTTAATGTTAGAGCTTCTATTGATAAGACAAATGTTATTTTAATGGGTTTGCTTCTCTGTGTTACTTTGTCCTTTCCCCTTGCAAAGTTTCATATGCTTTGTTCTGTACATTTAGTGTGCATTTGATCACTATGTTCCATGGAGGATTTCCTTCCCTGTTCTTTATTTTTCATTCTTTTACTTTGACAGGATTATCAACCTTCAGGCTGTGGTTATTTTCTTCTCTGAATTTTCCTGATCTTTATCTGAGTATCTTCTCTTTCCTGTATTCTTATTATTTGCAGATTTGGTCTTTTCATGGTGTCCCACATTTTCCAGAAATTGTGTGCCTGGACTTCTGTGGATTTAATATTTTCTTCCTCCTTCCCTTCAGCTCCTTTGGTTTTGTCCCATGTCTTGCATTTTATTGGTGAACCTTACCACTGAGATTTTTGTTTGAATTCCTAAATTTTAATTTTCAGTTTTTTCTTATATTAGGTTTTGTTTAGTGGTCCTATTTATTTATTAAATTCTACTCTCATTATGATTTTTGTTATTTTAACCTATCTTTGTGTTTTCACAGACTTTATCAAGCAATTTATTCATATACTCTTCAAGAACCTTGAACATCTTTACTCTTTTGAGTTCCTTGTCTTGTGCTTTATATTTATATTATATTTCTCAGGGCCCAAAATATGGTTTTTGGATTTTGATGGAGTTATATTATTAATATTTGTGCTTTGGGGCTAGTGTCTATGCATTTCAAATTAGTATAATTGAGTTGAATGTGGGGTTTTACATTTAATCTTATCTTTGTAGGTTGGATGTTCTTTTCCTCATCTTCTGTTGCCTTCTCTTTATCTTAGGAAGGTATGGTTGTAGTAGGTTTCCCTGTTGAGAGTGCTTTTTCAGGTCAGTTGAAGGCATAGTGAAATAGGTGGGAAAGGAAGAATGGATAGGTGAGCATCAGGAAAATGCCAAGGGGATCCAGTCTACTGTGTGAGGTGAGGTGTCCAGGAAGTTGGAGGAGTGGTGGGAGGAAGGCTTCCTGAAAGTAAATTACAGTAAGACAAAAAGTTATCCGGAGAGACAGGGATGAAATGGCTATGAAATAGGAATGCTGCACCGTACCAAGAACTGGAGTTTGGTAAATGGAGTTGAGGTAATAGAATGGGTTCCTGCAAAGAACTTCTTGCAGCACTGTGTGTGGGGAAAGAACCATCAAAATGGAGAACAGAAAGAACAGTGGGTGTCAGCAGCCTAATTCCCAGCCTGATGTCACCTCTAAGGATCCCAGACTAAAAGTCTGTCTAGGTACATGGGTTGACAAAAAAAAATGAGGATGGGCTATAACAGGGGCTAGAAGGTATGGCTAAGAGGGACAACAGAGAGAAGAAATTTGCATCTTGACATTTATATAAGTAAGTGGTTTTTTTTTTGTATTTGTGCTTGTTTAATTTTAATTTACCGAAATCATTGTGTGTATGGTTCTGGAACTTTTATTAGTTTATTAAAACTTGTGTTCCTTGTGTGTTCAAATGGGTTTTCTACCTTTGGTTTCACGGAAGTACCTAAACTTGTATGTATAAGGTAAGTTAACACAAATTTTCACTCAGTGAATATGAAAAATGGTGAAGACTGAGTGAATTATTTATACCTGGATAGTTGCTGCACTTCTTTAGATATTCTACATGTTAATGGGTGCTCAAGAAGAGTTTAATTTGGATTTTGTTTCTATACTAATCATTGTCAGTGAAACATGAACATCAAATTCTTCCAATGGGGAATAAACTTCCTTATGCCTCTGGTAAAACCTGGAGCATTAGACAATCTTTATAGTGTTACTGTGCTAGCTACCTTTTTTTCAAGTCCTGTCTGTGTACCACACATTTGGTATGTTCCTCTGATGCTATTACTTGTCTGTGTTGTTCACATGACACATTTTCCCCAGTCATGGAATTTGGACTTGATTCCCCTTGTTAGTCTGCATTTCAGAAAGACCTGAGTGTCCAGACCTGAAGGCTAGATCTTGTATTGTTTTGATGAATTTCTTGGAATAAAATCAAGCTTCTTTCTCTCTACTTTTGGTATTTTTTTTAAATTTCTATCAGTCTCTGTGGTAGCATCCTACTTTTGAGTAGACAACAGATAGATAACCCAATCTCTCTGTTCCTTTATCCTTATGAGAACATTTGGTTGGGACCAGAGGACTTGAGGATTCCCTTTCTTATTTGAAAAGGCAAAGTGCTTCTGCTGTGCATGTCCAAAGGGACAAGCAATACAACATGAGGGGAAGGGAAATTCAACATTGTTCTTCCTTAGAGTAAGTCTACTACTACCAGATGCCTTCTTAATTGCTACAAATTCTGCTAAATTGGGATGAGCTATCTCTCTTTCCTAAGGTTTGTGAGGTTTTTTCAGAGTATACACTTGCCTCCACTTGCCTTTGAAGAGGTCCAAATTTTTTTTTCTGATGGTTCTTTCCATCTCTGTGTCTTTTCAAAATGGTATGTGTATGTTCTGTACTGCTTCTTAATACCTTCTTATACTTCGGAATGAATTCACCTGATGACTACAAATTTACCTCTCTGCTGGAACCACAAATATTATTTTTACAAGACCTATAGAGCTATTACTTACAGACTGGAATGGAGTTCTCTTTGACTTTCTATAGTCTCATTTGAAACACAATTTCCAGAGCTTTCATTGTTTACAGAGCTATCTTTGTTCTTCTGCCTTTAAGCTATGCAAGTCTGGTATCAGAGAACAAAAATAGCAATTCCCACCATCCCACACTTTTTATCCCTAAGAATCTCATTTTATTTATGCTTATTATTTAATATGATGAAGCAGTATGAGAAAACATTTATGGTGAGTATAATGAAATAGTAAACTAGGAATTTACCATTATTCATGTATTGATTATGAGAACAATTTGAGGCTCTTAATGTAAGAAAAAAGTAATATTTTCTGTCAATTAAATACATTTGGGTTTGCTGGCTTAGGTTTCAGTTGGTTGTTTTTTTTTTAGTATACCATGATGACACTTTGGGGGGGCAATATTATTCAAAAGCTTCATGAATTTTGACAAATCTATATCTTAAGAGTAGATAGGTTCAACTGTGCTGGAAAGTCACATTCAGAAATATACATGACTCAGCTCAGGAAGTAAGCAGATCCAAAATTGCATTTTTATATGAAACAAATTTAATGCCATAAATCATGGTCCTTCACTCAAGTAAGTATTTTTACTACCAGATATATAAGCTCTGTTCTGCATTTCCTGACTTCATTTATAGTGGAATACATTACTTGCTTCCTATTCTTGGAGGGGAATGAATTTATCAGAACAACTCTTTTGTCACTGTAAGACCTTTCTTTTAAGGCCCTTGCATTACTCCTTGAATTCTGATTCTTGGTTGTTCTTCCAGCTCTTCCGCCACAGTAGATACAAATATGTCTTCCCATACACCTTGATTTCTATTCTCTATTCATCTATCTATCTATCTATCTATCTATCTATCTATCTATCTATCTATCTATCATCTATCTATTTATCTGTCTTCTTTCTTTCTTTCTTTCTTTCTTTCTTTCTTTCTTCCTTTCTATTCTCTCCCCCCTTTCTCTAATACAATTCTTCAACAAATTTGTAACATATCAATTTGTAAAAACACCACAAAGAAGGAAGCCTGGACATAAAGGATCTTTGTTCCCCTGTCATATGCTTAAGCATTTATTTTCCCTTTTTTTTAAATATATTTATTTCAAAGAGCCTTTGGTCTGGTTTGAGGCCCCAGGTCTCCATGACACGATAAATGCTGCCCCCCCATGACTTCCTGTACATATGGTGCCACCCTGTGTAGTAGAGATCCTGTAGCTTTGGTAGTATGGGTTGGTTCCCTTCATGTGCGCCATCAGATCAAAGATGGGATGGATGTTGTTGCATGTCAAGTCATGACCCTGGGTCTAGGCCTGGGCAGGCCTATATGGTTGGTCCACCAGATGGGAAAGGGGAAAATGACTCTTTGCAAAGGATACTTGCAAGTAGACATGTGTGAAAGGGGTGTACGGTGTGACTTGTTGGATCATACTGCGGCTTCCATGACAAGATTTTTAATTTTTCCTCTTTTTACATTGTTTTCAATTTATTTACTTCCTTTTCCTCTTAAAATTTATTTTATTGGGGGAGGGGAGTACAGGGGCAAAGGGCAGATGTGACGGGATGGGAATTAAAGGGAACAGGATACATGTAAAGGACTTCACTCCTTCTTTTCTTCCCTGTTGTCTTCCTCTTTCCTTTTCTGTGACATAGAGAAGACGGAATACAATGTTGGAGTTCTGGCCACGTCAGTCAACCCTTCGGTGGGTACGTTAGCTTCCTGCACCGGCAGTAACGTTCCCTGCAGTGTTTAGAGTGGCAGCCACAGCGTTAGTCACTGGAGTCTACAGAGTGCACAGGGGCCTGCAGTCTCCTCGGATCTGTGTCAGATAAGCTATGACTGAGGCCCCGAAGAAAGAGCAAGATATCATGGAAGTGGCTCCGGCGCAAGAGGAGGATGGCAAGGACAACAAGGAGATTCAGAATTTCAGTAAACTAATTCCCTATCTGAGAACAGTTCCAAGGTCCGTGGCAAAGTTTAAAAAGCTCGCAGCAGAGAAAAGGCTTGCTTTTTCAAGACCCCTAAAGATATCAGATCCAAAATACATTGCTTCCCTGGAGGGGCCATTCGGCTTCGGCCCTCTAGTTTGTCCTGCTTTTCAACGTTTCAACAATATTGACTTCTTCCTGTTTTTGTACTGTTTGACGGTTATGGTACACGGTAAGTTGGAGCAGAGTTGCTCTGTTGAGAGGTAGATGAGGCCAACATACTGTGAGAAGGAAAGGGTCCATGAATCAGAATCAGTTAACCCAAACCTCTGCTCTTATCCTCCAGTCCTTGGTAACCTGCTTGGTTTGGGACACTCCACAGTGAGTACCAGCTTCTGGTCTCCAGATACAGAGCTGATGGGAAGGTAGTATTGTTGGATCATGTCATTTGATGACCAGCTTGAGTTCTGGGTTCAATTTCTTGGAGATTAAGATTGAAAACAGCATTGCCATTATGAGGTGGTTTCTGCTCACAATTTTGAAACACTCTGACAAAGCGTCTTTTGGTCTGGAATTTGTTTCTTCATCTTAGAATTGTCAGGGAAGAAAAGTAAAGAGTGTTCTTATCCACATTTTGTCTTCTCCTTCCTTGTTCCTCTTCCTCCTTCTTGTATTATTTTAGTTATAAATTTTTCTTCATAAATTTTGTTACTATCAACAGTCTGACTGCTGTTGCCTGTAGTTCCCAACCTCCATCAATCAACTTCAGAACTTACTTTTATTTGCAAATGTTCTGTTCACTTTGAATCTGCATTTCCCCACAACTTTGGACCTTCACACTTCTCTGTTGATAGTGAGAGGCTCCAGCAATATGCATATCAAACATGTAGCCAGAACCTTTTATGGTTTTCTGGCTTGCTGGTGTTTTTTGGCAAAAGGACCAATAAAGGGTGATTAAAGTTTCTGGAGATAAAGTAGGGAATAGACATTCTATCAGGGACATGAATGTTTCGGCAGCCCTTGCTTCTTGGGTCTAGCCTTGACTACTGCTGGGGCAGCAGACCAGCAGGAGATGAGCGGCTTCTCAGAGCTGTAAAACCTTTAGGAAGAGTCTGGACTCCTGGATCCCTGCAAACCAAAGAGTGTTTGAGATAGTTGGACAACAGCAGTTATGGATACTGCAGCAATGAGTTGTGATCCAAGACCTTCACAGATGTAGTCATGAGTTCTAATTTATAACTATTTCTGTTTTCACTCCAAGGAACGTAATACTTTTTCTAGCTAAACCCTGTATCAAATTGTTTTTGTTTCACTTAGTGTGATTTTTTTTCTTCTTTACGTACTGGATGGTGATTTTAAACAAATAATGCTGCCGTGTATTTAATACTCAGGAACATAAAACAATTTACATTTAATGTATACATTTTTAAAAGATTAAAAAAGCTCAGAAATGTTAAGCTTCAAGCACAGAATCCTCTCCAAAGCTATAGAGAAACCCTGCCTCAAAAAAACCAAAAAAAAGAAAAAGAAATCTAAGATGGGTTCTAAATGTCTTTACAGTTTTAATTTAGAAAATATGTAAACATCCCTTATTTATTAATTCTTCATAACTGATACATAATGCATTTAAAAAGAGATGAGATGATTAACTATAATTGATCTTAATAAGCTACTAATAGAGGTGGTTAAAATAGCTTCTAATATTCAAGTAAAAATATTTAATTGAGATAAATGAATCATTTTTTCGATATAGGTTTTACTCATTCATAGTATTATAAAATAAATTTAGTTCAGTGTAACATTTCCTTTGAATGGTTACAGTGATGATATATTTGTATATTAAAATGCATTATATTGCCTTTGTCTTTCTTTTGAATTTCTAGGTGCTTTATTTACCCTGAGTGATATGAGTTTGAAACAGATGGTGAAAAAATTTTCTCTGACAGAGAAAGAAATAACCATAATGGATCTCACTGATTATTATGCATCTTTCCTGGTAGCAATAGTGGCAGCATATTATGGAGGCAAAGGGAACAGATCAAAATGGCTGGCAGCGTCTGCCTTTATATTAGGAATTTCATCAATTGTATTTGCTGTTCCTTTCTACAAGTATGAAATTATAAAACCACTGGAAGAAAGTGAAGGTGAGATTTTTCAAATATACTACCACATACTAAATCAATATTTAAATCATTGGTTCTGTAAGAACTATATACTACACATATGCTTGTAATGTGTATTTTATTTTTATAGAACTGATTACTTTGAATGAGAAGATGACTTATGAAAAGGGAATGAGAAGCCTTTTATTCCTTTGTTCTCTTAACTAAATACTGATGAGAAATGGTGTAATCTTAGGAAACACAATGTCTTGATATGTATGAAATTTCTGACCAATGATCAAGAGCATGTATTATGGTTTCAGAGGACCTAAATGTGGTTCCCAATAGGTAGCTAACAACAACCCATAACTATAGCTCTCGGGCATTTGACACCCTCTTCTGGTCTTAGCTGGCACTGGCTTACTAGAACACATATGATTTAAAATTAAATATAAATAATTAAAAGTTTGTCACTGCTAAAAAGGAGTTTCAGCAGCAAATATGTTTTTCTTCCTTGGGAATCTTGTTCATGTCACCTACATTTTATTTTACTTGGTAGTAGATGCAAAACAACCTTTTTGACCATATACTCATATTTTAGTTTATATAAACATGCACACACACAGAGCTTCTCTATTTTTTGTTTTATCCACCTCTCTTCTCATTGGTATGTTTCCTGATTTTCTTTATGCTCTTCCTTTTTCATACATTCTTTATTAGACAGATAATAGGTCCATCTTTCATTGAGTGTTCTCTGAATGTCTTTGGTATCATCCACACATTTCAATTTCTATTCTGTTTTCTGCTCCATGATTCCATCTGGTATCTACAAAAATAACTGCAGTGTTCATATTCAACCATGTGCCTCAACACCCACATTGTCATCATGCTTCACCACATCTTGAAATATCTGACAGAAAGTTTCTCCACAATTGATGAAAATACTCATACCACATAGTCAACTTTGCTTTCTAGAATTTTCTATAAAGTGACCATCCACACATCTTTCTCAGCAGACTACTGAGCGGGGCTTATGGTGACAGCCATGAGTGTTTTCAGCTTACTCAGAATGAAGGTGAACTTCTTTCACAGAAACTAGAGGATAGTGACACCTGCTTTCTCTGATTATTATAGTTGCTATTTCCCTTCATTTGTAGCTTGTTTTCTGTCTGTCAACTTAGCATGGTAAAATCATTCAGACCTCCTCCAGTGAGTGCCCTCAGCCTTCTTCTCTCATTGCCTTTTATATCCTTCTTGTATACTTTGGGAGTGGGTTATGCACCTGCCCTTCCCTATGTCTGGCTGCTGCTGAGTCCTGAGATGAATCTGCTGTTGCCAAAGGGAAGTGCTCGTTTCTTCACAAATGGATCTATTTGCCTGAAAATTGTCTTAGGCAACACTCTATTCTAACCTTTAAAAACAATTTAGTTTTTCTCATTAAACCACTAACGTGTCCTGTCTTTGATGGAAAATAATGTTATAGAGGAAAATTGCCTTTATTTCTTTACATTAAATGTTAATTGAGCCCACAGTGACATGTTAGTATTCTTCCCAATTTCCCCCAGTTGAAATGCAGGAAGAGTCCTCTAGTGATCATTCTGTGTGCTCCTGTCTCACCCTCTGCTCCATTCCTGATCCGCTCCTCCTGCCCTCTGCAAGCCACTCTTCTCTGTCAGTTCTTACTAACGCCTCAATACGAGCAAGATCTTTTAGTCCACTTCAAACTTTGAATCCTTTTTCAGTTTCTAAAATTAAAACAAAATGATATCATTTCCTCCTTTAATTTTTTTCTGTCTTCTTACCCCTGCTACATCTTGTCTTCCTAAACACTCCAATATTGTTATTTCTCTCCAATTCTTAAAAAAAATTTTGTACTTAGTCACTTTCAAATATAAGGTCTCTTTTTCTTTGTTATTGTTATACTGTATTTGGGGAAGGAAAAGGGAATCTTTTAATTTTTTTAAAAAAATTTTAAATATTAATTTTGTCTTATCTGCTTGAGTGTTATGCATGTACATACATGGATACATGTGTGTGCCTGGTGCCTGATGAGGCCAGAGAGGCTGTCAAAACTCAAAACTGGAGATACAGTTGTGGATTTACAATTAGTTGTTGCAAACTGAATCCAGGTTCTCTGGAAGGACACTCAAGAGCCCTGAATTGCTGAGCCACCTCCCTAGCTCTACGTTTCACTCACTCTTAAAGAATAAATAGCAGACATGCTACTTATCAATCCTCTTTTTATGATCTGTTAATATCTCCTTGTTTTCATACATGAGTCTGTAAAAGATCTGTACTGATTTCTTGACTTTTTTACCCATTTCTTATGGGGAATTTAACACAACTTTAGCTAAAATGTTGTAACAGAGTTATTTCTGTCTGCTCATTAATGTAACTCATGATATTTACTAAAATTAAACTTTCCACACTGTGAAATCATAACTTTAGTCAGTATTTGTAATATTAAACAAACTCCATATCTTGATAGTTTCTCTCCTGAGAATTTCTATGTTCTTTTGTTCTACTTATGTTATTTACAATCTTTAATTTTCCTTAATACAGAATTATTTTTTATTGTCAAGAGTCAAAAGTTATATTCAATTATTGGTCAATTGGAAACAGAAATATGATTCTTAGGAGTAGGTAGACTGGTAAGCTCAACTTTCTAGAACAAAGCAGAGGTAAATGGATTCAGGAGACGTTTTATGACTACAAAGATCATGAAGGAATTGCTTGACTCAATTTTCCATGAAGTCAAAATGGAGTTTGAATGCTACATGTTTTTCTTTAGTGTTGGAAGTAGGGGGCCACTTGTTGGTTCCATGATGTAGGAGGATCTTCTGTCTATCAGTTGCTTTCATTGGTTAATTAATAAAGAAAACTTCTTGGCCTGATAGGTCAGAACATAGGTAGGTGGGGAAGACAGAACAAAATGCTGGGAGGAAGGGAAGTGAGTCAGACGCCATAACTCTCCTCTCCAAGATGGATGCAGGTTAGAATCTTGCAGGTAAGCCACCACCGCATGGTGCTACACACTTTAATAGAAATGGGTTAATCGAGATGTGAGAGTTACTCAGTAAGAGGCTAGAGCTAATGGGCCAAGCAGTGTTTAAATGAATACAATTTGTGTGTTGTTATTTCATGTGTAAAGCTAGCTGTGAGGGAGCCGGGCGGGATGAAAAACAGGCCTGCTCGCCTCATCACTACAGTTCCTGGCTGCTCAGAGCCTCGATATAATAACACAGAAACCACATTAAATAAAACATTGTTTGACCAATTAGCTCTAGCTTTTTATTGGTTAACTTTTATTAATTTCACCCATCTCCATATATCTGTGTATCACCACGTTGCAGTGGTTTACTGCCAAGGTTTTGGCATGTCTGTCTCTGGAGGAGGCTTCATGGCTTCTCTGTTAACTCTGCCCTTCTTTCCCAGCATTCAGTTTAGTTTTCCCCACATAGCTAAGTTCTGCCCTGCAAGCAGTTTATTTATTAATGATAATCACAGTATACAGAGAAAAATCCCTCATTACCTCTCCTTTTCTGTTGAAATAAAAAAGGAAGGCTTAAACTTTAACATAGTAAAATTTTAAATAACAAAACAGTTATCAAGCAAGACTTGCAGTTAAAATATTTGTAAATACTTTATCTTTTATCATAATTAAGGAAATCTATAATAATAACTATTCTTCAAGTCCATCAAGGTCTCCAGAAGGATATAATATTACCTAGGTAAACAGGAAGTGCATTGTAAGCAACTTCCAAAGCTCTAGAAATGACAGAGATATCTCACTGCCTGGACAGTCACCCAAAGTTCTTCTGTACCATTGGGGCATCCATATTTAGCCTACAGGCCCATAGTATTCAGCGGACTTTTCTATGAAGCAGGCAATTTCAAAGACATTTCTGCCTAAATTGGCAGTTTGTTGGTCACTTTTTTTTTCTGTGTCCTGAAGAATGTCTGACGGGCTCTTTTGTGAAGCAAGAATCATGAAGGATTGTCTCACCTTTAGGCAAGTTCATCAATCATTGCTCTGTTGGTCCTGCATGTCCAGTTATGCAACAGTCCGGGCAAGAGCCATTTCTTTCTCAAATGGTAAAATAACTCCATGAGGAACCAGTTTGATGCCCATCTTCCTCTTGAAGTCAATTGGTGCTGCCAGGAACAGATGTATCATGAAAAGTCTTAAGTTCTTAAAACATTTTAAATGCCATAGTGTGTAGTCTTTGAAAGGTTTGAAGAATGCCTATCCATCTGAAATACATCTCTGTACATCTAGAAATCCCAACTAACATGACTACAAACTTGACTATTATAGATGACTATTTATTACAATACATTATTAAATGAGCTGCATAAACACAATACCTTAATCAAAAGCAGAAATAGACATATATCAACATTGACATTAAATTTGTATCAATAAACCAAGATCTATACCAATGCAAATCTATATACCATATCTCCCTTTAAATGTAAAGAAATATTTGCAAACAATATTTGGGAATATGGGCATAGTTTTATCCAAACTTCTTCCTGCTGTATATTGGGTGAAGTAATTATTGGGGGTGTTCATGGGGGTTCATGATCTATCAAACCATATTAGCCTGGAATTAATTCACAGGTTTTCATTCTCTGTGGAAAAAAAAGACCCTCTTTTCCAAAGCAACATATTCTTATACTAAAATTTTGAAGACAAAATACCTTTAAAGTATATATATTGGTTTAGCCTAGCAATCCCCAGAATCAAATGTCTCTCTGCAGTCACAAAATTCAAATAAAACACAATATTATACATAATCCAGACTCTCTGTGTATGGATAGTCCAGTTTTTGTGGCTTATTTGTTTTACTCCTTTTCATCTATGACTGTCTGTACTCTGTCTCTTTCAAGACATTTTTTAAATCACTAACTTCCTTTTATGATTCTCTATTCTCTTTTTCTTCTGTCTCACAAGCCTATGTACATTTATTTTACAATGTGACTCATTTAGAATTCTTTTCATCTGGATTTTTCTTGATTGTATATCTGTAATTCTTTACTTTCCAGGAGTGCTTTTTAAAATGCTAAGCACTATATAAATTTAAGCTGCACCATATATATAGTACTTCTAGCTGGCCCCACCCAGTCCCACATGACAGAGCTGCTTTGCTTCTGAGCTGTGCATACTGCCCCACATCTAGGCACACAGCCAGTCTATGTTGCCACCAAGCAAGCGGCAGCATGCTACTCACAAATCCCATCCAAAGGCTTGATTTTGTGAAAGAACTAGCAGTATGGCTCCTGGCTGGGAAGCTTCCATTTTGAACCACTTGGCTGCTACTGCTGAATTAGTAAGACCTCTCTTAAGGGAGCCACAGCATGCTGCCTCAAGCAAAGCCCATGTGGAAAATAAAATGCAGCTAAACTTTGTTTTTTAGTGTCTAGATTTTTTTCAAGACCTCTTAGGTTTTACATGGATATAGTTCACCATATTAGTGCCAATTTGTTGGAGGGAGGGGGCCACTTCTTGGTTCCCAGCTGCTCAGAGCCCTGAAATAATCACACAGAAACTGTATTATTTAAAACATTGCTTGGCCCATTAGCTTTAGCTTCTTATTGGCTAACTCTTACATTTTAATTTAACCCATCTACATTAATCTGTGTATTGCCACATGGCAGTGGCTTATTGGCAGAGTTTTGGCATGTCTGTCTGTAGCAGGAGGGCCCACTTGTTCATCCCAGCTGCCCAACTAGCTTAGCCCCAAATAACCACATAGAAACTATATTAATTAAATCACTGCTTGGCCCATTAGCCAAAGATTAGAAGGATACAAAATAAAAATGTATGACTGTTGTAGTCTCAGGCATTAATAATTCATCCAAGGCCCACTGAACATTGTATAAGATGCAAAAGAATGAAAGAACTGGATAAGGGGAAGATTGTGGGAAGTAGTAGTAAATGCTGGACTCAAGCATGAAACAGTTAGTGTATCCAAATACCTTGAACTCATGGAAGCTGTGAGTATCTGCACACAAATTATCCAAGATGGTGTCTGCAAACACCATATCATGGGGGATAAAGGAGTTCAAGTGCATATGCATTCCTGGAGATTTATATGTAGCTATGTTTTGCAAGGAATGAGAGAGAGAGAGAGAGAGAGAGAGAGAGAGAGAGAGAGAGAGAGAGAGAGAGAATCCAGCAGTAGAGTCCTTGCAAGGGTGCCGGGGTCACTGCAAACATAAATCACCCATCATCCTGTGACAAATTCTCACACAGCCCATTGAGTCATTTAAAAATGAAGAAGAACATAGATGTAGAAGAGTTATGTAGTTGGGAAGAGGAAACCACCCAGTGGGAGTGTGAATCAGGCAAAGAAAAGGGATGAAACTGATCAGAAACATTATATTTATGTGTGAAAATGTCATAAAGAATCTAATTGAACACAGTACATATTATTATATTTCAAAAGGAAAGGAGGAAAATGTTGAGTTAAACCACAATTTTAGGGACATCTTTCTATTTTCTATAGCGTTATGTACTAGTCCATAGAAACTAAGTAAAATATCTTTTCTCTAATGTCATAGGTCATGAATTTCACAGTAACATGTCAAGAATGTGTTAAACATCACCCAAGATGGTCATAATGGATACAGTTTCCTATCAGTTACTTAGCTCCATAAGTCTACTAGCAAGTATAAATACTAAAATCTTATAATGATTTGAGTAAGAAAATGAAGACTAACATGTCATCCAAAGATTTCAAAATCTAGTGGGTAGATTACCACATAGCAACTAAAGAAATCTTTATGCTATCATAGTTTTTTTTATGACCCCATGTGTACCTAGGTGTTATCCTGCTATGAACAAATATAAACAACTTGCAAGTAGGAAAGAACTATTTTAGCTTTTCAGAGTGCTCCTCCATGGTTGCTAGGCTTCACTGACTCTGAGGCCATGGTCAGGTAGAAAACTGGGAGTGTGCAAGAGAAGTCTGTTTCCCTCCTGTTAGGACACAAGCAGAATGACAATGGGAGGTGCTAGGATAAGACATTCCCATCAGAGACGAGTGGTGTCTCCCTCTCATGGTTCTAGGACCCTCTCCTAAACATTTGTTACATGAGATATTATGGTGGCACTTTGTATATAAACCATAAGAGTATGGATAATAAAAGCTCATGGGTCGAATATAGGAAATTACTTAATCAAAGTAGTGCACATGTTTTAATTTAAAGATTGATAAAGAAAAGACCCAGAACTAAACTCAGATGATGGACTTTGACAAGGAAGATCATCTAGGACATTGCAAGTACTTTTATTCTGGAGTCAAGGCAGAAGAACAGGATGCAAAGAACAGAAAAAAAATGAGTGCATATGTATGAATAAATGTGTTTGTATATAAGAATATCTGTGTACATGGTATCCTGTGGGCATAACAATCACATTGTTTCATTCATACTGCATCTGTCTTTCTCAGTATTTCCACAATTTCCTTTTATTGTGCTATTTCTACTTAAAATATAATTGATTGTATGACTACACTCAAAGCATAAAAATCAAACAAAAGAGAAAAATATGGTGGTAGCAATTGCAAGTTTAATTGTACATTTAATTTTGAATTCTATTCAATAAAATATATTTCTTGTCTTCCAAAAGAGCTGTGTACAGAGAAATTAGTTAAAACAGATTGTGGTGGAATGATACCACACCGATCAATATGTATTTATCTCTTCATCGTCGCCCAGTGTCTCCATGGAATGGCGGAGATGTCTATATATATCCTTGGATTGACCTTCATTTTCGATCATGTTCCCACATTCTCAGCTGGTCTCTATCTAGGCAAGTTTGTTTCCTTCTAATATGCATGACTCATTTTGTAATATTCTTCATGTTCCAGTAGGCTTTAACTGATACAGAAATACTACTGGCTCTGATGACATTGTACCAAGTAGTGATGACTTGAGTGGATAACTTCAAAAAAATCACACAGATGTCTTTAACTCTGAGATTTGGAATATTAGAGAAATCATCTAAATGTCTCTGAAAAGACAGAGGAATAGACATTATATGCATATTTTATGTGGCAATATTTTCTCTTTGTTTTTCCTCTGAAAGAGTGGGGAGGGAGGAAAGAGGGGAGAGGGAGGGAATATTTGAACACAGTGTCATCCCTTCTTATGTATCTTAACACTGTATGTAAACTGTGTCCTTAAGCAAACATTGACTTATCCCAAAATAATTTACCTAATAATCAGTAATGGAGTCTGTCCTTGGTAGGCCAGAATGAAGACATACTTTCACAGAGATATCTTGGTACCATTTTTTAAAATGTAAACGTAGTTCGTACTTACTTTGAAAATGTCTCTAGCAAAAATATTAAAGAAAATACAGTTTGTTTACTTATGTTCATATTGAATATAAGTATATTTACTACATTAAGTATAAAGAGTAAATAATATACACTTAATTCATAACTAAATTTTCTGAGGATATAGTATTTGATTAGAGAAGAGAATGTGCCACCCAGTTGTAGTTTCAGGCAGTAGTCTATATGCCTTCTGACATCGTCCTAGGTATGATAAACTTCACAATCGGAAAATGTATAAAGCAGATGACCTTTATTATAACAACAGGTCACATGCAAGCAATGTAAAGTTCCAACAGTGCAAAATGACTGTTACCGAAGAAGCAGTTACTGTGATTCAGGGCAAGGATCAACTGTAAGGTTATCATCAACACTTACGTGAATTTTCTACCAGTTTCCAGCACTACTAATTTGAGATTTGTTAGAATAAATTCCAGAAAAATTTTCAATTTCTCTCTCACCATTTTAAATTCCGCCCTTTTCTCTTCCTCTTTTCCTACTCACCTTCCTCTCTTAAGTAATAGAAATTAGCATGAAAAACTTTTATATATCACTGATAGTTCAGTGGTATTTTGTATGAGCAAGTAATGAAGCTGTGTGGTGCTATGTTTATTTTCAAGCTATCGCTGATGGTGCACTTATACTGGGATACATTGTGGGTTTTGCAATAGGAGCTCAAGGTCCTAAACATCTTCAGAATCAAACTTTGAATGGAAAGTAAGTTATACTATTTGCTTTTCTATTTAGTTTAGGTTGTATAGAATATTTGTTGAATAGATTCCATAACTTGTAAATAGTACACTTTTGATTAGTAAGAGTTTTAGAAAATGTATATAATTGTGAAATAAACTCTCAGAAATGATATTATTTGCAATACTGTTTGATCAACAGTTTAAGTGAATTTCTAGCTAGCTCTTACATCTTAAATTAACCCATCTATTAATCTGTGCATCACCACGAGGTTGTGGCCTACTGGTAAGGTTTCATCTGGCATCTATCTCCTGCAGTGGCTACATGGTTTCTCACTGACTCCACCTACTTTCTCCCAGCATTCAGTTTAGTTTAAAGGCCTAGCTCTATTCTGCCCTATTACAGGGGAAAGTAGCTTCTTTGTTCATTAACCAATAAAAAAACACATATACAGAAGGTCTTGTGCCATTTCCCCTCTTTCTGTTCAAATAAAAAGAAAGATTTTTAACTTTTACATAGTTAAAATTACATATAACGAAACAGATATCAAGCAAGAATTGCAGTTACAATATTTATAACTACTTTATCTTTTATCATAACTAAAGAAAGCTATAATTAAAATTATCATAAAATCTATCAAAGACTCCAGAAGGATATAATGTTACTTGGTAAACAGGAAGTGCATTGTAAGCAACTTCTAAACCTCTAGAATTGATAGAGACAGTGCTTTGCCTGTATAGTCATCAAAAGTTCTTATATAACATTCTTCTAGGCATCCATATTCAGCCTACAGAACAGTATCTGTCAGATTTTCCCATGAAGCAGGAAATTCGAACATCTGTTGTGCCTTGTAATAGCAAGTTCATAAATTGTTTTCTTCTGTGTCCTGCAGAATATCTGGCAGACTCTTCATGAAGCAGGAACCCTGAAGGACAGTCTCACCTCCTTTAGGAAAATTTAGCAGTCATTTTTCTCTGGATCCTACTTGTCTAGTTCACAGAACTAAGCATCAAGCAGTCCAGGCAAGAGCAGTTTCAAATGCTAACAAACTCCATAAAGAGTCTCTTCACTGCGCATAATCCTTTTAAACTAAACTGGTTCTTCCAGGAGCAGATGTGTCTCATTGTCATGAAAAGTCTTAAGTTTTTAAAACATTTTAAATGCCATATTTCATATGTCTTTGAAAGTTTGGAAGATTATCTATCTAACTGAAATATATTTCTATATATCTAGAAAACCTAACTAACATGACTACAAACTTGACTATCCTGTATTTGGTCTTTATGCATAACATTTTTAAATGAGGTATACAAATACAATATCTTAACCAAGAGCAGAAATACACATTATTGACCTAAAATTTCTCTCAAAGACCTAGATCCATACCAATGCAAATTATTTATATCTATAGTACATACCCCTTGTAAATAAACATTTATAAACAATCATTTAGGGAATTGAATGTTTTTGTCAAGACCACTTCCTGATGTTTGGTTGTGCTCTTAATCAGGTCTGTCATGAGTATCCTATATGATTGGTCCATCTCAGCAAGCAGTCCTGAAGCTGTCATGGTTGTTGGATCATTTGGGCAATTGTTTCAGGGGGTCTTGTTTGATCAAACCACATTTTTCTGGAAGGAATCCACATATTTTCATTCTCCGTGGAAACAAAAGCAGAACTTCTTTACCAAAGCAACATATTCTCAGACCCAAATTTTGAAATCAAGATACCTATAAAATATATATGTTGGTTTAGCTTACCAGCATGTATAATGAAATATTTCTCTGTACTTAGCTCATTCATAGTCAAAAATTCAAATAAAACACAATATTATACATAATTTGAGCTCTCTGTGTATATTTTCTTATGTGGCTTATATTTTTACACTACTACTTTTTTTTACAAGTTTAACATTTATTATCTTTACTCCTTTAAGATTTCCTTTTTTTAATGATTTTCTTCTTTTTGTTACTCTCTATACTCTTTTTCCCCTCTCTCTATACTCTTTTAATTCTCTCCCCTAAGCCTACATACATTTTTAAACACACTATGTCTTGTTTAGAAATCTTTTATGTCTGAGTCTGTCTTATTCTGTATCTGAAGTCTTTTCTGACAAAATGTATTTTAAATGGAAGCAGTGTTGCTGCATGGCACTGGATACTGGCTCCACCTCTCTCTGCCTTTTACCAATGCAGAGGTATTTTACTGAAAGCTTTGGGACTGCTGGGAGGGGGCTGTCCTCACCACCTCAACTCTAGATAGCCTCATGATGCATATAATTTTTTTTCTGAATGAAAGTTAAATCTGCCATGCAACCCACTGCATGGCCTAGAAATATCTCTGAATATGTCAGTAGAAATCTGCCATGCTCATCTGCCTGTCCATGCCTAGCAGATCTTTTTTTTTTTTTTTTTGGTTTTTCAAGACAGGGTTTCTCTGCGGCTTTGGAGCCTGTCCTGGAACTAGCTCTGTAGACCAGGCTGGTCTCGAACTCACAGAGATCCACCTGCCTCTGCCTCCCGAGTGCTAGGATTAAAGGCGTGCGCCACCAACGCCCGGCGGCCTAGCAGATCTTATCTGGCTGCTTGTCCATGTCAGCATGCTGAATGGTAGGTAGTAGACATGCTTTCATCTACTTTCCTCCTAACCACGAGCATGCACACAAGCACCCATGCCCACAAATATAATTCAAGTGATCCAAAGCCAGACCTCTCAAGAGAGTAAAGCTGTTTATGCTTGCAAATCGGGAAGCCACCCTATGCATTTTTTGCAGCTACTGCTGATTCAGGAAGACCTCCATTTCTCTCTTAAAGAAGCCATGGCACCCCTATTTGCTGCCAGCAAACAGCCCACTTGAAAAAGAGTACTGGCTACCAAGAAGCCATGTTTAACTCTGCTCTTTTGTGTCTATAATTCATTTTCAAGCTTTATCAGATTTTTACATGGATGTAATCAACCATGTTGGTACCTGCTCATTTGTTCATGGCTGCCAAGACCTGAAACAATCACTCAGAAACTACATTATTTGCAATATCTATCTATCTATCTATCTATCTATCTATCTATCTATCTATCTATCTATTGTCTATCTATCTATCTATCTTATATATAGATAGATATAGATATAGATATATCTATCTCTCTATATGTATACACACACACACAAACACATACTTATGAGCAATAGAGGAAGGTCAGCAGTAGCAAGCACCTGTTCTTTTTCAGAGTACCTTAATTGGGTTCCCAGCACCTACAACTGTTTGTGACTTCAAGTCCAGAGTGTCTAATAATCTCTTCTGAGCCCTACATGTGATGTAAAAAATACATTCATGTAAAACAGTCATATACATAACATAAAATAAAATGCATATAACAAGAGACTTAATAATAATTACTTAAAATAAACAAGTATTCTAGGTATATTTGGCATTTTGATCAGAATCAAGCCACTTATTTCAGCTAAATTCACATGTCAAATTTCTTTCTCTGAGAGAATACAGCATGCTCTGTCATTTTCTCTACTCTTCTTAGTGTTGTTCAAAGAAGATTTATTATAGTCTTCATTAAATATATAACAGGAAAAAGTACATGGGATTTTCTAGTCAGTTGCATAGGGGAATCATAACAGCTTTTTGGTGTGGGAGTCCCCTTTGTGTGCTGTGATTGCCATTAAAGAATAAAGAAACTGCTTTGGTCTACAGCAAGGCAGAACTTGGCTAGGAAAGGAAAGCTAGGCTGAATGTTGGGAACAAGAAGGGAAGAGTAAGAGAGAAGCCATAGAGCTGCTTCCAGACTCAGACATGCCGAAACTTTGCCAGTAAGCCACTGCCACGTAACGATTAACAGATTAATGAAGATGGTTTAAATTAATACATAAAAGTTAGCCTTTAAGAATCTAGAGATAATGGCCCAAGCAGTGATTTAAATAATACACTTTTTGTGTGACTCTTTTTGGCATAAACTAGGCAGGCACCCAGGAACCAATGAATAGCCTCTTCTCCAACAAATTGGCACCAATGTGGTTGGCTAAAATCATGTAAAACCTGAGAAAGCATGAAAAGGAATTCTAGGCACTAAAAAACATATATAGCCACTATTTTGTTTTTCCAAACAAACTTTGGAAAAACAAACTTTGCTTGGGGTGGCATGCTGTGGCTCATTTAAAAAAGGCCTTACTGACTTAGCAGTTGCAGCTGTGTGGTTTCAAAACAGCAGCTATCTGGCTTTGGGCCATTATGCTAGCATGAATTCTGATTCTTTTGGGAACCTGAGCATTTGGATGAGGTTTGTGAGCGGTATGCTGTGGTTTGCTTGGTGGCAACATGGATGAGCTGTGTTCCTGGAAGTATGACAATGTGCATGGCAGAAGAGACTCTGCCATGCTGTACTGGGTAGGGCAAGCAGAAAGTACCATACACAACCTAGTAATGGCACAGCTTAATTTTACAAAGCACTTAGCATTTTAAAAAGCACTCCTGAACAGTAAAGAAAAAGAATTACAGATATGCAATAATGACCAATCCAGATGGAAAAGAACTCTAAATATGTCACAGTGTTGGATGAATGTATGTAGGTTTGGGAGAGAGAAAAAATGTATAGAGAGTCATAAAATAAAGTTAATGCTTTTATAAAATAACGGTGAAGTCTTTAAAGAGACAGAGTACAGATAGTCATAGATTAAAAAATGTAAAGAAAAAAAGCCATGTAAAAATGGAAAATTCAAAGAAGGTCTGGATTATGTATATTATTGTATTTACTTTGAATTTTTGACTGTGAATGAGCTAAGTACAGAGAGACATTTCATTATATGGGCTGCTAAACTAAACCAGCATGTATATTATAAAGGTATCATGATTTCCAAATTTGGGTCTAAAGATATGTTTCTTTGAAAAAGAGGTTCTTCACTTGTTTTTGCATGTGGATGAGAACCTATGGATTGCTTCCAAACTGGTATGGTTTGATGGAACAAGACCCCCCAAGGTCACTGTGAACACCCCTAAAATTTACTATGCCCAAAAATCAGCAAGAAGCAGTATGGAGAAAACTATGCCCATATTCCCAAATATTGTCTATAAATGTTTATTTATATTTAAAAGGAGGATATTATATAAGAATAATTTGCATTTGTATGGACCTTGGTTTATTGATACAAATTTAAGGTCAATTTTGTTATATGTATGTGTATTTATGATCTTGATTAAGGTATTGTGTTTGTGTAGCTCATTTAAAATGTAATGGATAATTAAAAAATATAAGTTAATAGATACTCATCATAATAGTCAAGCTTGTAATTATGTTAGTTAGCTTGCCTAGATATATAGAGATATATTTCAGTAAGAGAGGTATTTTTCAAATCTTTCAGACACCTTCAGAATATGGCATTTAAAATGTTTTAGTAACTTAGGAATTTTCATGACAATGAGACATATCTTCTCCTGGCAGTACAAGCTACTTCAAGAGGAAGATGTGCATCAAAGAGGCTCCTTATGGAGTTGGTTAGCCATTTGGGCAAGAAACTGTTCTTGCCTGAACTGTTTGATGAGCTGGACATGCAGAACCTGCAGAGAAATGACAGCTGCTCTTGCCTAAAGGTGAGACCATCCTCTGGAGCTCCTGCTACATGAAGGAGTCTCCTAGATGTTCTGCAAGACACAGAAGAAAGTGACTGTCAAACTGCCAATATAGGTGGAACTACTTTTGAAATTTCTTGCTTTGTGGAAAAGTTCTGGACACTATGGGCCTGTAGGCTGAAGATGGCTGCCCTAATTGTACAGAAGAACTTTGAGTGACTATCCAGGCAGCGAGATGCCTCTATCAGTTCTAGAACTTTGAAAGGTGCTTACAGTGCACTTCCTCCTTACTTCAGTAATATTATATCCTTCTGGAGTCTTTGATGGAGTTGAAGAATAGAAAGATATAGTTTTCCTAAGTTATGATAAAAGATAAATTAGATATAAGTATTATAACTATAATTCTTATTTGATGCCTGTTTTATTATTTGTAATTTTACTATGTTAAAGTTAAAGCTTTTTATTTAACAGAGAATGGGAGGTGATGTGGGAGTCCCTTCTGTGTTCTGTGATTACCATTAATGAATAAAGAAGTTGCTTTGGACCTATAGCAAGGCAGAACTTAGCTATGCCAGGAGAGCAAGGCTGAATGCTTAGAGAAAGTAGGGCAGAGTCAGAGAGAAGCCATAGAGCTGCCTCCAGAATCAGATATGCCAAAACTTTGCCAGTAAAACATTTGATGTGATGATTCACAGATTAATGCAGATGAGTTAAATTAATATGTAAGATTTAGCCATTAAGAAGCTAGAGCTAATTGGCCAAGCAGTGATTTAAGTAATACAGTTTCAGTGTGATTATTTTGGGTCTAAGCTAGATGGGCAGCTAGGAACCAACAAGTAGCCCCTTCTCCAACAGCTCTTAATTTTAAAATCACTTATTTCTAGCAAGAAGGAATATTTTTTGCTTTCAGCAATATATCTATTTATATATAAATATAAAATATGAGCAACCTGTCAAAGATATTGCTTATGTTTAGTAGTTTATTGTAGGTTTTGCATTTGTCTGAGGCTTCCACTCTTCTTGTACACAATCATACACACTTTGAAACAACCATGTGACATGCTGTTAACAAAACATACGAGTGGATTCAAAATACTAAGATTCAGAATACTAAGAAACACTAAACTTCTTGATATTACAAGTGGTATGGAGCCAGGCTCACGAAGAAGAGATTTCAGATGATATGTGACTCTGAGAATCAGGTGCCATGTACAAGAGAAGCTGTGTAACTTAAAGTGCAAGGCCTCTTGCCCCAGAGGTCCAGGTGTAAGGTTTAAAGGGGCAGGATGAAGAGGGAAGACTTGTCTTCCAGGGGCACAGCTGTTAATGGAGCTAATTTTGAATTGGTACAAACAGGAACGTATGCCACCCGAGGAGTGTCACTGAAAAGGAAGGTGGGAAAGTTAGGCTCTGATGGGAGCAAACACACCACACAACTGAACATTAGCACCTGACCCATATCAGCAAAACCCCAAAATTAATTGTGACCAATTACAAATGAATGCAAATTAGTAGGAAATTCTCTTCCAATCTCTGCTAATTAAGATCTGACTTTTAAATAACCCTAATTGAATTTTGTTTTATTTTTCTCTGTTCAAGCACAAATGAGTACAACTTTCGACAATGGCAGAAAAGTTGGTGGAGTGGTTATTTTGCATTTGCTGTGTTTTCATGGTTTACACTTTTACCACTTCTGTGCTTTCCACCTAGGTTACCTGGTGAGTATAAAAATATTTAATTATTTAGAGTCACTCTTTCTCTTGGCTCCCATTGTCAAAGCATAGATAAACTACATTTACTTATGAATATGTTTCTCCTACTAATGTTGCTCTGTAATAAACAAATAATATCATAGTGGTTTTAACCAACTCAACCAGTATCACATTCAAATATTTTGTGTGCTACATTTTCACAATTATTTATTTTTAATACTCATTATTTCCTTTTTGATACCCTTTATATTTTAACTGTGCAATTTTTTTTAAAAAGTGAAGTATACATGAATCTATTTACCTAGTGTTTTAGTCAGCATTCTCTAGAGTAACAGAACTTATAGAATGAATCTCGCTTTCTTGATATATACATGTACACACACACACATACTCCCATACACACAATATGCCAAAAATATGTATGTTAGGATTGTGTCATTAAACATCAGTTATTGAATGTGGCTATTGAATTCTACATTAAGTTAAGAATTAATTAATTCAGCCATAGGAAACACATTTCTAGCAGTTAAAAGGCAGACATAGTGGTCGACTGCATAATCGGGCAGTGCAAATGTAAGAGTCGTTTATAACCAAGAAATTGTCTTTTGTGAAGCACTACTATAGAAGAATTTGCATTCGAAAATATGTGTTGGTCTTAGTTCACTTAAAATAATTCACGTTTCTTTCCATGAAAAAATGGGATTATTATAACATATACAAATGCATTGTGTATATTTTCTTATGGACTTAGACATATCAAAAGATTGTTTTTCTTGTGATCTATAGGTGCAAACAAGCTAGTGCTTGAGAAAGAAAAGGAACCTTGCTCCTTTGACAAGAGACTTAAAGATAAGGAATTTGGATTTGGTTTCAAGGATTTACTTCAGGCTACTAAGGTAAAGTAAAATGCTTTTGTTAACAAACCTGTTGAGTTGACTTCTTTAATTTTCTTATAGAGTTAAGGAAATGGCAAAGTCTTTAATTTAAATTCATGTGAAAGTTTCAGAGCTTCTTAATTAAATTTCTCATTTTCTTTGTAATGGAAAGGAAGACCCCCCCCCTTTTTTTATCTGGCATTGGTAGGGACCTGTCTAGTGCTGGAGACTGATAGTTTTAATTGATTTTATATTATTTTGTGTTATTCCCTTTGAAGAAATAAATAAGACATTTTGAGAAAGGTCATGAATTGGAAGAATTCTGTTGTCAACACATATTTCCCACATACAAAACGTCTCATTACTGAGTACAAAATCATGCATTTCTATAGATGTTAAACAGGACAACTAATAACACATTATCAGGATGCAGAGGAAGCTCCTTCTAACACTGTAACTCTATTGTCAATGTTTTTTATTCTATTTATAACATTCTTTCTGGTGTATAGATTGTATGGTTGAAATTTTTATGCACAGATGTCATCCATTTTTAGTGAATTTTACACTCTGAATAAAACTTCCAAAAGGCTTCAAAATAACATTAACTGAATTTTTCTAACTCACATTACAGTTGCATCTATGCATTCCCAATTTCCCATTATTTTCTTTTTTTCTGGAGATATTTGTTGTTTCCCTGCTCATTGTTCTACTCAAAATATTCTATTCCTTTTAAAAAAAATATTTTTATTTTAAAACTAAAACATAACATGGCCTTTTCTCCTTTCCCTTTCTTCCCTCCTTCCATTTCTGTGTACCCCCATATCACTTGATCTTTATCAACTGTGGAGAAGCACACACCTAAAAGCAAAGGAAATAGCCTACTAGGGAAGAGGTTCGTATTCCTTTTAAAGTAATTATTAGCTATTTATTTCATCCCTACTCCTTCTCCTACACATAATCCCTCGGAGTTTATGAATTGTAGCTTTTTTGTTATTTATTTAATGGATAATATCTACATATAAGCAGATACAAACCATATTTATCTTTTGGGATTTGGGTTACCTCTCTCAGGAATTTCTTTTTTCTAGTTCCATCCACTGTCTGCAAATTTTATGATGTCATTGCTTTTATCAGCTGAGCAATACTCCCTTGTGTAAAATGTATCACATGTTCTTCATCCATCCTTCTTTTGAGGGATATCTGTTATTCTTTGTTACTGGCTATTATGAATGTATCTTCAATGAACATGGTTGAGCAAGTGTCCTGTGGTAGGATAAAGCATCCTTTGGATATGTGTACAAGAGTGGTATAGCTAGATCTTGAGAGAAATAGATTCCCTCTTTTCTGAGGAATAACCATATCAATTTTCTTTTCATTTTATTGGACCTCACAAGCCCATTTTTGCATGCAGTCATGGATAGACTTTATTTTTTATTGATATTTATTGAGCTTTATATTTTTCTCCACTCCCCTTTCTGCCTCTATGCTTCCTCTTCAACACTCCCCCAAGGTCCCCATGCTCCCAGTTTACTCAAGAGATCTTGTCTTTTTCTACTTTCTACTTCCCATGTAGATTAGATCTATGTAAGTCTCTCTTAGTGTCATCATTGTTGTTTAAGTTTTCTGGGATTGTGGTTTGTAGGCTGGCTTTCTTTGTTTATGTTCAAAAACATAAAGTGAGCACATGTGATAATTGTCTTTCTGTGTCTGGGTTACCTCACTCAGAATAATGTTTTCTATCTCCATCCATTTTCCTGCAAAATTGAAGATGTTGTTATTTTTTTTTCTGCTGTGTAGTACTCCATTGTGTGTCCCACATTTTCATTATCCAGTCTTTGGATAAGGGGCATTTAGGTTGTTTCCAGGTTCTAGCTATGACAAACAAAGCTGTTATGAACATAGTTGAGTACATATCCTTGTGGCACAATTGAGCATTCTTTGGACATATACCGAAAAGTTGTATTACTGGGTTTTGAAGAGGGTTGTTTCCTAATTTTCTGAGAATTCACCACACTAACATCCAAAGTGGTTGTACCAGCTTTCATTCCCACCAGGAATGCAGAAGTGTTCCCTTTTCCCCACAA